>NC_083224.1:194935164-195075348 GCF_032191835.1 Heteronotia binoei | reverse complement strand
ACTCTGTGTGTACAAATATATATATATTACTGACAAAGACTGTGAAACCACATGCAAATATACAATTGCGCTATTCTGGGAGCAAAGCAGTTTCTCTTTTATGCTTTCCCAGTGTTCTATTTAAGGGGAGGGACGGTGGCTCAGTGATAGAGCATCTGCTTGGGAAGCAGAAGGTCCCAGGTTCAATCCCCGGCATCTCCAACTCAAAAGGGCCCAGGCAGTAGGTGATGGAGATGGAGGAACGGTGGCTCAGTGGCAGAGCATCTGCTTGGGAAGCAGAAGGTCCCAGGTTCAATCCCCAGCATCTCCAACTAAAAAGGGTCCAGGAAGTAGGTGATGGAGATGGAGGGACAGTGGCTCAGTGGTAGAGCATCTGCTTGGGAAGCAGAAGGTCCCAGGTTTAATCCCCGGCATCTCCAATTAAAAAGGGTCCAGGAAGTAGGTGATGGAGATGGAGGGACGGTGGCTCAGTGGTAGAGCATCTGCTTGGGAAGCAAAAGGTCGCAGGTTTAATCCCTGGCATCTCCAATTAAAAAGGGTCCAGGAAGTAGGTGATGGAGATGGAGGGACGGTGGCTCAGTGGTAGAGCATCTGCTTGGAAGCAAAAGGTCGCAGGTTTAATCCCCGGCATCTCCAATTAAAAAGGGTCCAGGAAGTAGGTGATGGAGATGGAGGGACGGTGGCTCAGTGGTAGAGCATCTGCTTGGGAAGCAGAAGGTCCCAGGTTCAGTCCCCGGCATCTCCAATTAAAAAGGGTCCAGGAAGTAGGTGATGGAGATGGAGGGACGGTGGCTCAGTGGTAGAGCATCTGCTTGGGAAGCAGAAGGTCCCAGGTTCAGTCCCCGGCATCTCCAATTAAAAAGGGCCCAGGCAGTAGATGAGTAATAGGAAGCAGAGAGTGAGTATAAATGGGCAGTCTTCGCAGTGGAGGACGGTAAGCAGTGGGGTGCCGCAGGGCTCGGTACTGGGTCCCATGCTCTTTAACTTGTTCATAAATGATTTATGGGAGTGAGCAGTGAAGTGGCCAAGTTTGCGGATGACACTAAACTGTTCAGGGTGGTGAGAACCAGAGAGGATTGGCCACATTGAACCGCATCTGCCACGTTGACGCCCACTCACACAGCCTCAACAGATCCCTTTGGAGTTCCTCACAATTTATATCCTGCTCTATATTCTGAATCTCAGAGAGCTGTCACAATCTCCTTTACCTTCCCCCCCCCCCACACACACACACAACAGACACCTTGTGAGGCAGATGGGGCTGAGAGAGCTCTCCCAGAAGCTACCATTACTGAGGACAGAGCCTCAGAGTGGCTCACAATCTCCTTTCCCTTCCACCCCCACAACAGACTCCCTGTGAGGCAGGTGGGGCTGAGAGAGTTCACCCAGAAGCTGCCCTTTCAAGGACAGAGTCTCAGAGTGGCCTACAATCTCCTTTCCTTTCCTCCCCCACAACAGACACCCTGTGAAGCAGGTGGGGCTGAGAGAGTTCACCCAGAAGCTGCCCTTTCAAGGACAGAGAGTAGCCTACAATCGCCTTTCCCTTCCTCCCCCACAACAGACACCCTGTGAGGTGGGTGGGGCTGAGAGAGCTCTCCCAGAAGCTGCCCTTTCAAGGACAGTCTCAGAGCAGCTCACAATCAGCTCTCACAGCAGCTGCCCTTTCAAGGACAACTCCTGCAAGAGATATGGCTGACCCAAGGCCATTCCAGCAGCTGCAAGTGGAGGAGTGGGGAATCAAACCCGGTTCTCCCAGAGAAGAGAGCTCTGGCTGACCCAAGGCCATTCCAGCAGCTGCAAGTGGAGGAGTGGGGAATCAAACCTGGTTCTCCCAGATAAGAGTCCGTACACAACCACTACACCAAACTGGCTCTCAAGGAAGGAAGGAAAATAGATGGGGGAGAGGTGGAAAGAAAGCTATTTTAACTTTAAATGCATTCTCCAAACCACTGGCCTGCTTGGCGAAGTGTTTTAAAGAGACAAATGCCTTCTCCAAGCTGGCCAATGGGGCAGTGGGGGCTTCAAGAGCCACATGTGGCTCCCAAGCCACAGTTTGCCCCAACCCCCAAATCTACAGGGTTGACTTCTTGAGGACTCTGGATCAGGGTTTCCCAAACTTTTCTTTCCCGTGGCCTGGTTATTTTTACACTTCTCCTTCATGGCCCACTAAAATTTGGGGGTGAAGCCAGGAGACTTTGGGGGTGAAGCCGGGAGACAGGAAATATGTTGTTTCCTGCGGTGTCAAGGGCCAAGTGATGTCACTTCTGGGGCACACTGAACCAAAACTCCACCTTTTCCTGTGATGTCACTTCCAGGGCACTCCCCCAAACCTGTCTCATCTTCAGAAGTAAATACATTTTCAGAAAAATCTGAAACTCATTCTGAGCCAAAATGGGAGTGGAAAGTGGGCGGTCCTCTCTTTCCACCCCCACACCTGAATGCACCTATCTGTTGTGTGTTCTTCTCCACCTTGCAATCACTCCTAATGCCCATGTTCAATTGCCTGCACCACCTACACATCCCTTCCTCAACAGCACTGGCCAGTGTATGCAGTTGGGAGTGCTGTTGCAATTGCCATCAGGAATGCCAGCACTGTGTACCACCCACACTGGGCTCTGGCAGCTGCTCTACCTCAAAATATGCTGACACATTTAGTAGGCCCTTCCTTCAGCTGCTACTACTGGAAGCCTGCCTCAAGCTACAACCAAGCTTGCTTGGTTTCAAGAAAATCTTTCAACAGATATTTTTCTTACTTTTTTTGGTTGAAACACTGGGAAATTGCTGTGAAAGGTAGCAGAAAATTGTACTGCAATTAATGAATTAATTTCAAGTTATATGTTCATACAAGCTTTTCTGCAGTTATCCCAAAAAGGATATTTATGAGGGGCTTATTTATGAGAAAGAACGATATTTATAAGAAAGAAAGAAAGAAAGAAAGAAAGAAAGAAAGAAAGAAAGAAAGAAAGAAAGAAAGAAAGAAAGAAAGAAAGAAAGAAAGAAAGAAAGAAAAGAAAGAAAAGAAAGGAAAGGAAAGGAAAGAAAGAAAGAAAGAAAGAAAGAAAAGAAAGAAAGAAAGAAAGAAAGAAAGAAAGAAAGAAAGAAAGAAAGAAAGAAAGAAAGAAAGAAAGAAAGAAAGAAAGAAAGAAAGAAAGAAAGAAAGAAAGAAGGGAGGGGGCAAAGGAAAAAAAAAGCCTTCCTCACCATCAGATAACCCCAGCCAGCAACAATTCTGCCCAGGGATCGTTTGGTAAAAAAAAATAGCTACTAGAATGCCCACTCCCTGCCCCTCCCAGCTAAACCCACCCCCCTTCTTTGTCGCCTAGGCTTCCCGGGGAAATCTCCCCAAAAGAACATACTGCAAGGCACACAAAAGCTCATACCTTGAAGCACACTTTATGGGTCTAAAGTGCCAGTTAATGCTAGCTTTTCTCTCAAACACTGGGTGTGGGGGAGAAGGAAGGAGTGGCAGCCCAGCTCTTCTCTGCACAACACAGAGATGGGGTGGGGCTAGCTATGCTGGGGGCGGGACTAGCTTTGGCTATTCTTGTGACCTGGTAGTGAGGCTTCCATGGCCCGGTACTGGGTCATGACCCTGCAATTGGGGAACACTGAACTAAACTATATAACACAATAAACTAAAATAGATAAAAACAATTAAACATTTTAAAAAATGATGTAAGATAACATAAAAACGTTAAAGAACAAATAGACTTGACCCCCCCCCCCAAACCCTAAGAACATAAGAGAAGCCATGTTGGATCAGGCCAATGGCCCATCCAGTCCAATACTCTGTGTCACACAGTGGCCAAAAAAGCCAGGTGCCATCAGGAGGTCCATCAGTGGAGCCAGGACACTAGAAGCCCTCCCACTGTGCCCCCCCCAGGCACCAAGAATACTGAGAATCACTGCCCCAGACATAAGAACATAAGAGAAGCCATGTTGGATCAGGGCAATGGCCTATCCAGCCCACACTTTGTGTCACATTGTGGCCAAAAATACCCAGGTGACATCAGGAGGTCCACCAGTGGGGCCAGGACACTAGAAGCCCTCCCCCTGTGCCCCCCTAAGACCCAGAATACAGAGCACCACTGCCCCAGACAGAGAGTTCCAACAATACGCTGTGGCTAATAGCCACTGATGGACCTCTGCTCCAGATGTTTATCCAATTCTCTATGCTTGTAGCGGCCACCACCTGCTGTGGCAGTGAATTCCACATGTTAATCACCCTTTGGGTGATGAAGTACTTCCTTTTATCCATTCTAACCCGGCTGCTCAGCAACTTAATGGAGTGCCAAGGAGTCCTTCTATTGTGAGAAAGGGAGAAAAGGACTTCGTTCTCTACCTTCTCCATCCCGTGCATAATCCTGTAAACCTCTATCGTGTCACCCCTCAGACAGATCCAAGCGGCAGCCGTGTTGGTCTGAAGCGGCTGAACAAAGCAGGGGTCAAGGGGCGCTAACCAAGTTAAGACCAACCAAGTTTTATTCAGGACGTAAGCTTTCGTGTGCCCTGTAAGCACACTTCATCAGACGAGGGAATCGGGTATAGTGGGTTGAAATACAAGCCGTTTGTTGATCAAGTATGCAGCCTGGTCACGTGGTAAAACAGTGTGGCTTGGCCATTTGGTCTGGATAGCCATGAAGGGTAATAAAGCTCCCTGCCAGTTGGTGTTTCTGCAAATCTAGGTGAATCACAAAAGGACATGTATTTCCTAGTTGCAGCCCACCCCTCAGCCAACCATTGCCTCTGCGCCTTTTCAGTGTTTGGCCTCTTTGTCCCTAAATGGCGGTCCTGCACTGCCACCTGCTGGTGAAGCAAGCAAATCCATGCCCTTCCTTCTTTTTTAAAACATGTTTTCTTGTGTGCCAAATCGGAGCTGACTTGTGGTGACCCTGGAGAGTTTCCAAGACAAGAGATGAGCAGAAGAGGATCATCATTGCCTGCCTCTGCATGATAACCCTGGATGGTCTCCCATATGTTTCCCTCCAGTAACAGCTCAGAGAGGGGCGGTAGTTGAATCTCGGGAAAATGGGCCATAGAGGGGGGCGGGAATTAAAGCTCCATCTGTCTTTCTGATTTAAACCGGGGAGCCCCACAGCAATTACTTGACAATAAAACCTTGGGTCAGAAGAAGAAGATGATATTGGATTTATATCCCGTGCTATACGCTGAATCTCAGAGCAGCCTACAATCTCCTTTATCTTCTTCCCCCACAACAGACACCCTGTGAGGTGGTTGGAGCTGAGAGAGCTCTCCCAGAAGCTGCCCTTTCGAGGAAAGAATCTCAGAACGGCCTATGATCTCCTTTCCCTTCACCCCACCCCGACAACAGACACCCTGTGAGGTGGGTGGGGCTGAGAGAGCTCTCCCAGAAGCTGCCCTTTAAAGGACAGACTCTCAGAGAGGCCTACAATCTCCTTTCCCTTCCTCCCCCACAACAGACGCCCTGTGAGGTGGGTGGGGCTGAGAGAGCTCTCCCAGAAGCTGCCCTTTCAAGGACAGTCTCAGAGCAGTTCACAATCTCCTTTATCTTCCTCCCCCACAACACACACCCTGTGAGATGGATGGGGCTGAGAGAGCTCTGACAGCAGCTGTCCTTTCAAGGAGAGCTCTGCGAGAGCTCTGGCTGACCCAAGGCCATTCCAGCAGCTGCAAGTGGAGGAGTTGGGGATCAAACCCGGTTCTCCCAGATAAGAGTCTGCACACTTAACCACTACACCAAACTGGTCAGGCATTCTTAGCCTATCCTTCAGAGGGCTGTGAAGGCAAAGCAGATAAGGGGAGTTCAGACACGCAGCAACGCAGGATGAATGCACGGGGATCCATAAGCGCTTGGTTTTCTCTGGTGGCTATTTACCCCGTCTCCAACTCGCCTTAAGACGGGGTGAATGTGATTGGGGAACAGCTGCCAGATGCGGGTGTGTGAGCAAGCCCATTTAATCTGCAAAGGAAAAGCAGCTGTATCGGGCCAAACAGCCCATCTGAATGCAGCCTTACTCTTTTCTGAATTAAAATTAGAGTGACTCACGTTTTAGGCAAAGATGGACCAAAATGTCATACCTTTGGCATAGTCTATCAGGAAGAAAAAGATATTGGATTTATATCCCGCCCTCCACTCTGACTCTCATATTGATCACAATCTCTTTTACCTTCCCCCCACCGCACAAGAGACACCCTGTGAGGTGGGTGGTGCTGAGAGAGCTCTCCCAGAAGCTGCCCTTTCAAGGACAGAGGCTCAGAGCGGCCTACAATCTCTTTTCCCTTCCTCCCCCACAACAGACACCCTGTGAGTGGGTGGGGCTGAGAGAGCTCTCCCAGAAGCTGCCCTTTCAAGGAAAGAGTCTCAGAGTGGCCTACAATCTCCATTACCTTCCTCCTCCACAACAGACACCCTGTGAGGTGGGTGGGGCCGAGAGAGCTCTCCCAGAAGCTGCCCTTTCAAGGAAAGAGTCTCAGAGTGGCCTACAATCTCCATTACCTTCCTCCCCCACAACAGACACCCTGTGAGGTGGGTGGGGGCTGAGAGAGCTCTCCCAGAAGCTGCCCTTTCAAGGAAAGAGTCTCAGAGTAGCCTACAATCTCCATTAACTTCCTCCCCAACAACAGACCCCCTGTGAGGTGGGTGGGGCTGAGAGAGCTCTCCCAGAAGCTGCCCTTTCAAGGAAAGAGTCTCAGAGTGGCCTACAATCTCCATTACCTTCCTCCCCCACAACAGACACCCTGTGAGGTGGGTGGGGCTGAGAGAGCTCTCCCAGAAGCTGCCCTTTCAAGGACAACTCGTACAAGAGCTATGGCTAACCCAAGGCCATTCCAGGAGGTGCAAGTGGAGGAATGGGGAATCAAACCTGGTTCTCCCAGATAAAAAAAGTCCACACACTTAACCACTACACCAAACTGGCTGGCCAGTACGGCAACTCATGCAGAGCTGCAACAGGCAACCACTTCTAAAATTAAGCCAGCCAGCTGCCTCACAGCATTGTGGGATATTGAAGTATCCAACAGGGTCAGATGCTCATTAGCACAACTCATTTGCATATTCCACACACCCCTGACATCACGGGAAAGTGTACTAAATTATATCAGCTCAGCATCTACCTTAAAATGCTTCTTGAATTATAATTGTCATCCTAATACCTGACTCCCATCATACTTCTTAAATTACTTTCTCCTATGTGGCCACAGTGGCATGGTGATGATTTCCATCTGTGTGTTTTCTAGGTTTGGGTTATTTTCTCATTTTTTGTGGGGGAAAGTACTAGAAAGTTTGCCAAATCTTAATAGTTCAGCAAAATTCTTCCAGGGAGTTTGAACAATGGAGCCCAAAAGCAAGGGTTTTTTTGGGGGGGGGGTGTAAGAAAGAAAGAGCACAATAAAATTTAGAGGTTCCAGAGTTCTGTTCCTGTGAGATCCTGCCCAAAATGAAGTATCCATCCATCCATCCATCCATCCATCCATCCATCCATCCATCCATCATCTGTCTGCCTGTCATCACTGTCTGATTGTCTCTCTCTCTCTCTCTCTCTCTCTCTCTCTCTCTCTCTCTCTATCTATCTATCTATCTATCTATCTATCTATCCATCCATCCCTCTCTCTCTCCATCCATCCATCCATCCATCCATCCCTCTCTCTCTCCATCCATCCATCCATCCCTCTCTCTCTCCATCCATCCATCCATCCATCCATCCATCCATCCATCCATCCATCCATCCATCCATCCATCCATCCATCCATCCATCCCTCTCTCTCTCCATCCATCCATCCATCCATCCATCCATCCATCCATCCATCCATCCATCCATCCATCCATCATCTATCTATCTATCTATCTATCTATCTATCTATCTATCTATCTATCTATCTATCTATCTATCTATCTATCTATCTATCTATCATCACTGTCTGTCTGTCTCTATCTATCTAGATTTTTAGGCTTCTTTCCCCTGAAAATAGGGCTCAGGGCGCATTACAGCAGTAATAAAATTACAATTTGTACAAAGAGATTTCAGAAGTTAAAATAATATAAGATATGCAATTTACAAGTAGTCTAAGCCAACGTGATAGCGACATGCCCGGAATGTCGTTGTCTTGCAGAGGAGGGGGGAGACGAGGAAAGGAAGGTGCCCCTATCCTTCATTATTTCCAGTGAAAGGGAAGACATTTAAAAGGTGTGCGGTCCCTTTAAATGTGATGGCCCGAACTCCCTTTGGAGTTCAATAAGAACATAAGAGAAGCCCTGTTGGATCAGGCCAGTGGCCCATCCAGTCCAACACTCTGTGTCACATAAGAACATAAGAGAAGCCATGTCGGATCAGGCCAATGGCCCATCCAGTCCAACACTCTGTGTCACATAAGAACATAAGAGAAGCCATGTTGGATCAGGCCAATGGCCCGTCCAGTCCAACACTCTGTGTCACATAAGAACATAAGAGAAGCCCTGTCGGATCAGGCCAGTGGCCCATCCAGTCCAACACTCTGTGTCACATAAGAACATAAGAGAAGCCATGTCGGATCAGGCCAATGGCCCATCCAGTCCAACACTCTGTGTCACACAGTGGCCAATATGTGTGTGTGTGTGTGTGTGTGTATATATATATATATATATATATATATATATATACACACACACACACATATATACACTGTGGCTAATAGCCACTGATGGACCTCTGATCCATATTTTTATCTAATCCCCTTTTAAAGCTGGCTATGCTTGTGGCCGCCACCATCTCCTGTGGCAGTGAATTCCACACGTTAATCACCCTTTGGGGGGAAAAGGACTTCCTTTTCTCCGTTTTAACCCGTCTGCTCAGCAATTTCATCGAATGCCCACGAGTTATTGTATTGCGAGAAACGGAGAAAACGACTTCTTTCTCTACTTTCTCCATCCCATGCATAATCTTGTCAACCTCTCTCATGTCACCCCGCACGTTTCTCCAAGCTAAAGGGCCCCCAGCGTTTTAACCTTTCTTCATAGGGAACACTTGTCACAACCTTGCTCCAGGCTCCACCCCCAATGTCTCCTGGCTCCACCCGCAAGTTCCCCAGCTATTTCTTGAATTGGACTTGGCAACCCCGCAAGGGCCCAGACTCATGCAGAGACGCGGCGGCCTCCTCTGCCGGGAGGCTCTTAAACGCGGGTGGGTTGGCTTTTGGGGGGGGGGGAGGGGGCCACCTTTCTCCTCCCTCCTCGTCGTCACTTCCAGCGCCGGCTCCTCTCCCGTCACATCCGCCGCCTCCCGGGAGCAGGAGGAGGAGGGAGAAGAGGAGAGGCTGGAGCGGGGCGATGCAATGCATCCTCGCCGTCGCCTGAACGCAGCAGCAGGAGAAGGAGGAGGAGCCGCAGGCGGGCAGGCCCGGCGCGTAATGCGAGGCGCGTCGGGCGCCAGCGGGGGGCGCCCGGCGGCGGCTTAGAGGCGGATCGGGGCCGGCGGGGGGTCTGGCCGGCTGAACGGGGAAGGAGGAGCCGGAGCCAGCAGGCGAGGCGAGGGGGGCGCCCTGGAGAGCCCCCGGACTTGGCGAGGGGGGCGCACGTCGGTGATTCTCCTCCTTTTTTTGGAACGGGGTGCGCGCGTGTGCCCGTGCCACCGACGCGTCTTTGCGCACGGGGAGGGAGCGCAGCGGGGTGCTCGGGCCGCCCGGGTGAGTTCGCGTTCGCCTCGCTTCCCCCCCCCTTCCCTCCCTGGAAGCCCCGAACCCCCCCCCCCCCCCAGTCCCTTCCCTTCCCGCTGGCCTTTGGCGGAGGAGCCTGGGGCGCACGGTTGTGCGTCGCCGGGTCGTGCCACTGCCCCCCCGCCTCCCCCTTTCCCCGTTCTGGCTTTATGCAATCCTCCGTACGCTTCCTCGGGAGTCGAGCAAAGCCGCTTTGCACCCGCCTGGGTCCTGAGCGACCCCTTTTGGCAGCTGGGCTGCCCGCCCGGGTGGTACGGCGAGTCTCGTTTTGGGCATTGCCAGCTCCCCCTTGCTTGTAGAGCGTCCAGGGCAGCCCTATCGACCCGCCTTGGCTTGGCTTGACCCGGGCGGCCAGGCACCTTGGAAGCAGTCGGATGAAATGGCTACGAGTGTGTGCGTGTTGGTGCGGAGAGAGGAGGGGGGGGGGCTTGCTGGATTTAGACACTGGCGCCTTCTGTGTCTGTCTCCTTTCCACTGCATGGTCCCTTTTTATGCCCCCCTCCTCCCCCCCCCCCGCTCTCCCGAGATGCATCTGACCAGGCTTATGTCATCATCGGGTTGTTTGTTTGTTTGGTTTAGGCAAAAAAAGTCACACCAAAGCCCTCCCTCCCTCCCCCCCCCCCCCCCCGTTGATGTGGAATACCTTAATCTGCCCTTGTCTGACACTGGCATCCAATAGGTGCTGCTAGGATTAATAATAACCCTCTGGGGCTTGCTGTTAGGGTGGGTTCAGGATACCCGCAGGAGACGCGGTTGGCGCAAAGTAGGATTTGCTGATCTCCTGGACGATCGCCCAGAACGAGGGTGCTTTCTTTTCTTTTCTTTTTTTGTAGCAGGAACTCCTTTGCCTATTAGGCCACGCCCCCTGATGCAGCCAATCCTCCTGGAGCTTACAGAAAGCCCTGTACATCAGGGGTGGGGGGGCCTGATAGGCGAAGGAGCTCCTGCTACAAAAACAGCCCCGCACCGTGATCTACATAGAGATCCGCTGCCCTGGGCTGCTTTGGAGGGTGGCGTCCGTGGCAACACACCCGCCTGAGAGCTCTGCTCTTCTCAAGCCCTGCCCTCTGAACTTTGCCCCTCCCCCCAAAAAAATCTCCAGGAATTCCCCAGTCTGGACTTGGCAACCCTGTTGCATGCCTCTCTCCAGCGTGCAGGAATTCCGGCAGGTTCTCGTTCCTCGCTTCATCTGTTGCTTTTCCACCTCTTTTTTTTTTTTTTACCCAGCTTGCTAACGTTTTTGTGTTCCCGTGGCAGCAGGGCTGCATTGACAGTTAGTTCCAAGTAGGTACTGGCCTATGGGCCCCCACACGTTTAAGAGCCCTGGGCTGACTCCCCTCCCCCCCTGGTTTCCCCCCCCCCCCCCCCCCGACTTGCAGCCCTCCCAGCCGGCATCTGAGCCGCTCTTTGCCCGACTTGCCTGGTGCGGCTGCTGCTGGCGTCCTCGCCAAGTTTGCCTCTCTCTGCCTCTCCCCCGCAGTTTTGTCCAAGGGGCTTTGGAGAAGGTGGCTGCAGGCTGCAGCGGGGGCCACAGGCAGTGGGGTGGGCCCTCCAACTGAGATCATTTGCAAGGGGTCCCCCAAGATTTTGATTGCCTAGGGACCTCCACAGGATTTCATCCAGCAGTGCATGGCAGCAGCGAAAAAGGCTTCCTGGATCCGATGGGGAATTTTTTTTGCGGGGAGGGGAGAGATGCTGACCGGAATGTGGTTTCGAAGTGTCCAGAGAAAGTAGAGAAAGAAGTCCATTTCTCCCTTTCTCACAATACAAGAACTCGTGGGCATTCAATGAAATTGCTGAGCAGTTGGGTTAAAATGGATAAAAGGAAGTCCTTCTTCACCCAAAGGGTGATTAACATCTGGAATTCACTGCCACAGGGGGTGGTGGCGGCCACAAGCATAGCCAGCTTTTAGAGGGGGTTAGATAAAAATATGGAGCAGAGGTCCATCAGTGGCTATTAGCCACAGTGTGTGTGTGTGTGTGTGTGTGTGTGTGTATATATATATATATTTGGCCGCTGTGTGACACAGAATGTTTGGACTGGATGGGCCATTGGCCTGATCTAACATGGCTTCTCTTATGTTCTTATGACTTTTCCCTACCTGTGACCCTGGAGACCCTGAGCTGGATGGGCCGGACTAGCCCAATCACGTCAGATTGTGACACGATAGAGGTTTGCAAGACGATGCACAGGATAGAGAAGGCAGAGGAAGAAGTACTTTTCTCCTTTTCTCACAAGCTTCAAGAGGCGATTGGATAAAAATATGGAGCAGAGGCCCATCAGTGGTTATTAGCCATAGTATATATATGCGTGTGTGTGTGTAGAAGAAGAAGAAGATATTGGATTTATATCCCGCCCTCCACTCCGAAGAGTCTCAGAGCGGCTCACAATCTCCTTTACCTTCCTCCCCCACAACAAACACCCTGTGAGGTGGGTGGGGCTGGAGAGGGCTCTCCCAGCAGCTGCCCTTTCAAGGACAACTTCTGCCAGAGCTATGGCTGACCCAAGGCCATTCCAGCAGGTGCAAGTGGAGGAGTGGGGAATCAAACCCGGTTCTCCCAGATAAGAGTCCGCACACTTAACCACTACACCAAACTGGCTCTCCTGGTTGCTGTGTATATTGGTTGCTGTGTGACACAGAGTGTTGGACTGGATGGGCCATTGGCCTGATCCAAGATGGCTTCTCTTACGTTCTTATGTGACTCAGAGTGTTGGACTGGATGGGCCATTGGCCTGATCCAACATGGCTTCTCTTAGGTTCTTATATGACACAGAGTATTGGACTAGATGGGCCATTGGCCTGATCTAACATGACTTCTCTTATGTGACTCAGAGGGCTGGACTGGATGGGCCATTGGCCTGATCCAAAATGGCTTCTCTTACGTTCTTATGTGACTCAGAGAGAAGTACTTCCTTTTATAAAGGGTACTTCCTTTTCCCAAAGGGTTGTCTCACAGTTTGTGGGGCTTGCAGCCATGCCTGTTTCCGTATCACCAGCCAGCTCGGTGTAGTGGTTCAGAATAGGGGACTTTGATTTGGGAGAACCGGGTTTGTTTCCACGTGTAGCCAGCTGGGTGAGCTTGGGCTAGTCCCAATTCTCACAGCCGTTCTCTCACGAGCAGTTCTCTCAGAACTTCCTCAGCCCCAGGCAACTCACAGGGTGTCTGTTGTGGGGAGAGGGAGGGAAGGAGATTGTAAGCCGCTCTCTGAGACTCCTAAACTGCTGAGCAGTAGGGTTAGAACGGATAAAAGGAAGTCCTTCTTCACCCAAAGGGTGATTAACACGTGGAATTCACTGCCACAGGAGGTGGCAGCGGCTACAAGCACATACGGTAGACAGCTACAAGAGGGGATTGGGTAAACCTATGAACCAGAGGTCCAGCTGGCTATTAGTGGCTATTAGCCACAGGTTATAGATGGAACTCTCTGGGGCAGTGATGCGCTGTATTCTTGGTGCTTGGGAGGGGGGCACAGTGGGAGGGCTTCTAATGTCCTGGACCCACTTATGGACCTCCTGATGGCACCTAGAGGTTTTTTTGGGCCACTGCGTGACACAGAGTGTTGGGCTGGATGGGCCATTGGCCTGATCCAACATGGCTTCCCTTATGTTCTTATGTATGGGGCAAGTGATGCTGTGTATTCTTGGTGCTTGTGGGGGGGGGAGTGGAAGGGCTTCTAGCGCCACTTGTGAACCTCCTGATGGCACTTGGGCTTTTTTTTGGCCACTGTGTGACACAGAATGTTGGACTGGATGGGCCACTGGCCTGATCCAACATGGCTTCTCTTATGTGCTTATGTGACACAGAATGTTGGACTGGATGGGCCATTGGCCTGATCCAACATGGCTTCTCTTATGTGTGACACAGAATGTTGGACTGGATGGGCCACTGGCCTGATCCAACATGGCTTCTCTTCTGTTCTTATGTGACACAGAGTGTTGGACTGGATGGGCCACTGGCCTGATCCAACATGGCTTCTCTTATGTGCTTATGTGACTCAGAGTGTTGGAATGGATGGGCCATTGGAGTGATCCAACATGGCTTCTCTTATGTTCTTATGTGACGCAGAGTGTTGGACTGGATGGGCCACTGGCCTGATCCAACATGGCTTCTCTTATGTGCTTATGTGACACAGAGTGTTGGACTGGATGGGCCACTGGCCTGATCCAACATGGCTTCTCTTATGTGCTTATGTGACTCAGAGTGTTGGAATGGATGGGCCACTGGCCTGATCCAACAGGGCTTCTCTTATGTTCTTATGTGACTCAGAGTGTTGGACTGGATGGGCCACTGGCCTGATCCAACATGGCTTCTCTTATGTTCTTATGTGACGCAGAGTGTTGGAATGGATGGGCCACTGGCCTGATCCAACAGGGCTTCTCTTATGTTCTTATGTGACTCAGAGTGTTGGACTGGATGGGCCACTGGCCTGATCCAACATGGCTTCTCTTATGTGCTTATGTGACTCAGAGTGTTGGACTGGATGGGCCACTGGCCTGATCCAACATGGCTTCTCTTATGTGCTTATGTGACACAGAGTGTTGGACTGGAGGGGCCACTGGCCTGATCCAACAGGGCTTCTCTTATGTTCTTTTGTCCATTGGGTAGTGAAGGACAGCGGACAAAACCAGGCCTTCCTTTTGCCTCCTAACCCTGTGGTTCAGAATCTCTTTGGGGAGAGACAGCATACTAAGAGTTTCTCTGACCTCCCAAATTCTTGAAAAGGTAGTCCCCTGTGCAAGCACCAGTTGTTTCCGACTCTGGGGTGACGGTTCTTTCACAACGTTTTCACGGCAGACTATTTACAGGGTAGGCGGTGCAGAGTGTTAAAGCTGCAGTGCTGCAGCCCTAAGCTCTGCTCACAGCCTGAGTTCGATCCTGGCGGAAGCTGGGTTCAGGTAGCCAGCTCCAGGTTGACTCAGCCTTCCATCCTTCCGAGGTCGGTCAAAGGAGTCCCCAGCTTGCTGGGGGCAAAGCGTAGAGGACTGGGGAAGGCAATGGCAAACCACCCCGTAAAAAGTCTATGAAAGCAACGTCACCCCAGAGTCAGAAACGACCGGTGCTTGCACAGGGGACCTTTCCTTTTCCTTGCCATTGCCTTCCCCAGTCTTTTACACATTCCCCCCAGCAAGCTGGGTAGTCATTTTACCGACCTCGGAAGGATGGAGGGCTTAGTCAACCTTGACCCGGCGACCTAAAAACCCAGCTTCCGCCGGGATCGAACTCAGGTCGTGAGCGGAGCTTCGACTGCGGTACTGCAGCTTTACCCCTCTACGCCACGGGGCGCTCCGTTTTTAATTTTACCAACCAACGGTTTTAATAAACCAATGTTATTACACAAAACAAACATTAACAAGCAGAGAAAGCCGGAGGGGAGAAGCCAGCCCGGGGCCCCTAAAGGTGTGGGGGCCCGTAGGCCAGTACCTACTTGGCCTAATTGCTAATCCGGCCCTGGGTGTGGAGGTGAACCTCTGTCCTGTGTGTAGCGCCAGCTCTAGGGCGCGTGGCACCCCAGGCAGGCTCCCTGCTTGCCGCCCCCCTCTCCCTCCCTTCCCATCAGAGGGCGCCGCACCGTGACTAGGCTCTACTGGCTTCAGTGCAGGCGGCACACCATCTAATCCAGGGGTATCAAACTCATTTGTTATGAGGGCCAGATCTGACATCAACGAAACCTTGTTGGGCCGGGCCGTGTCAGGGTGGGTCAAGCCATGTGTGTACCTATATATCGTTAGGTAGCAGAGATATAAATGTTATAAAGAACACAGACAAAGACAAATATATATGAGTGCTAACGTGTTAAGCATGTTTTAAGTTTATATATATATATAACAGGGGTGGCCGACGGTAGCTCTCTGGATGGTTTTTTTTTGCCCACAACTCCCATCAGCCCCAGCCAGCATGGCCAATGACTGGGGCTGATGGGAGTTGTAGGCAAAAAAACATCTTGAGAGCTACCGTTGGCCACCCCTGATATATAAAATTAAAACATGCTTAAAGCTTTAAGCACTCATTGGTCTTAATGCTTTCTCCCATGGGATCCAAGGAACTGGGCAAAGGAAGCTCTGGCTCTTTGCTTCCTTCCCCAGGGGACTGAAGGGGGGGGAGCCTCAGCCAATAGAAGGAAGAGAGGCTTGGCTCAGTAGCTCTGCTGTGTGATTGAGAGAGCCTGGCAAAGTGAGCCATTCCTCCCCCCTTCCTCCCCAATGGAGGAGCCTCAGCCAATGGAGAAAACAGAGGTTTTGCTCTGTAGCTCCTGTGCGATTGAGCAAGCCTGGCAAAGCAAGCTGTGATGCAGAAGGAAGGAAGAAAGAGGGAGAAGGAAGCAGATGACAGCCAGTTGGTCGGGGGCCTGATAGGAGTCCTCTGGGGGCCTGATCCAGCCCTTGAACCGCATGTTTGACACCCCTGATCTAATCCTTTGAAGCGCATGCAGGAGAAGTCTTCTCCCACCTGGAACCAGAAGTGAGGGGAGTAAAGCTTTCTCCCACACGTACTTCAAAGGATTATATGCTGCGCCGGCCGCATTGAAGCCAGTAGGTGGGGGGGGGGGCAGGTGAAGCAAAAGGAAAGGGAGGGGGTGGGGGGGAGACAGGCAGGCAAACTAGGGAGTTGTCGTGGGCACTGGGAAGGGGGGAGCCCAATTCAGCGCCCTCTTCTCCCGGCGCCCTAGGCAACCGCCTAGTTTGCCTAGTGGGCGAGTTGGCCCTGCCTATGTGTGTAGTTTGCGGAGAGTGTTCCTTGTGTGTCTGGGGAGGTTTCGACCTTCAGATGGGCGCACGGGTTTCCTGATGCGCACAGTTGGAATCCGCGTGTTCTGATGTGCTCTTCGGGTGCTCTGATAACCAATTTCCCCTCTTTTCCCAGTCTTTACAAGGCCGCGCAGAGGAGCATGTGTCCAGCCGGAGTAGCTGGGGTTCTCAGGCCCTACGCCGGAATGTGGGAGACCTCGGCCGTGGCGGTTCCAGAGAGGCATGTCATAAAGGTTCTGTTGATCTCCCTGGAAGCTGAAACGGTTTCCTAACCGCCTGGATTTGCTGATTTCTTGGGGAGGGTCTGCCGTTCCCTACCCTTGAAAATTGTCCCGTCTCCTGGGTCTGCGAATCATCACCAGCCGCCATGAACGGGCTTTCGGTCAGCGAACTCTGTTGTCTCTTCTGTTGCCCGCCCTGCCCTGGCCGGATCGCCGCCAAGTTGGCTTTCTTGCCGCCGGAACCCACCTACACGATTGTCCCGGAACCAGAACCGGCTGGTAGTTCCAGCAGCAGCTCTCTGCGGAGCAACGCCATGACCCGATGGAAGCTCCACTTGACAGACCGGGCGGATTTTCAGTATAACCAGCGGGATCTGGACACCATCGAGGTGTTCTTGACCAAGAGCAACCGAGGGAACCGAGTCAGCTGCATGTATGTCCGTTGCGTCCCTGGGGCCAGGTAAGCAGTGACCGGGAAGGTGGTTCAGGCAGGTTGGACGTGAATGCGTGCGGGGGTGACAAACTGAGAGGAGACGAAGATGGACAGATATCTCCCTCCCAGGAACCGAGATCTTGGTGTTACCTGGTTTCTTATCAGGGTGTTTTTTGGTAGCAGGAGCTCCTTTGCATATTAGGCCGCACATCCCTGATGTAGCGAATCCTCCAAGAGCTTATAGTGGGCGCTGTACGAAGAGCCTTGTAAGCTCTTGGAGGATTGGCTACATCAGGGGAGTTTGGCCTAATATGCAAAGGAGCTCCTGCTACCAAAAAATACCCTGAGGAAAAGAAATTCTGTTGCCCAGTTGCGTTGTTTGATCTCTTTTTTTATTTTTTTCAAATTAAAAGTTTTGTTGAATTTCAGATGTGGGGAAAGAATCTACAGGGAGATATGGGAAAATCAGGGTTGGAGGGGCCGAAAAATGTCTCTCTTGCTTACATTTCCTTTCTTATTACAAGCACGTCTAATTCAATTAATTCCCAATCTATATATCATTTATAATTAGTATCTTTCATTTTGTCTCTTATAACATTCTATCCCTTTTCTAATTCTTACTTTGGCTTACAAGTACACATTTCTTATAATTGCACTGTCTTATTCAGTATATTATACAGTATTCGCTCCTTATCTTACATTCTCATATACAGATATGCTGCCAGTTAGTTGCCTCAAATTCCAAACGTATACTACACCTAACCAATCTTGCAGTGGCTGCCAGATCTTCTTATTGTCTTGTATATTTCCTTCTCGTAATTTTACAGAAAGTAAGTCCATTTCTCAAAGATTTCAGGTTTTCACGGCTGGTAACATCATTAGGGTTTGTAGAATCTTTCGGGATCAAGTGCCGTGTTCTACTGGAGAAAGTTTTCCTTCCAGACGTTTCGTTCTCAGTTGCGGAGAACGTCCTCAGTGGCGTCCATCCTCAAGTCCATTTTTGCCGTCTCTTGCTTGGTCAAAGCCTACCTTGAGAACATAAGAAGAGCCCTGCTGGATATGACCAGTAGCCTATCTAGTCCAGTGTTTCCCAAAGTGGGCGATGTTGCCCCCTAGGGGGTACTGGAATGATTCAGGAGGGCGGAAGTAGCCTTGGGTGCAATTGGGGGGCGGTGAATAAAAATAAGGGGGCGGTGGAAGCATAAAGGAAGAAGAGAAGAGGAGAGGAAAGTGGGAAGTGTCAAAACATGACATTTCTGGAAGGGGTCCAGAATTTCTAATTTAGAGAAAAATTCCAATTAACAAAAAATAGAGGGTTCCTTTTTTGTTTGCTGCTTAGTGTGAATTCACCCAGTTAGACTAGTAATGAGAACCAGAACTCCTTGCAATTAAAATATAAGAAGGATGCAGTTTATTTACAAGACAGAATTTTTAAAAAAAAAATAGAGGTGTACAGACAAACAAGAAACACAAAAACAAAAAACCTTTCTAGTCTACCCTAGCTAGCCAATATTTGCTACAGCTAGCAGCTTCTCAAGGTTGCTTGCAATTTCTCTCTCAGCAATACAGTTCAAGCCAGGACAGTGGAAGCACTGAGGCAATTGCACAGACTTCTCTGAAGAATTCCAATCTGTAGCTTTCTCCTCACAAGGTTTCCTGCAGAGCGTCAAGCTTCTTACAGTCCTCTGCTTATCACTGGTGGTTGTTTCTGTTGATTTCAGCCAGCTGCAATGCCCCAGACAAAGAGTGTCTTCTGTAGGACCAGTGCGTGGGAGTAGGCGGGGTAGGCAGCCATTTAGGGTGCCACCTTGCTAGGGGGTAATGCTGGGCACCCCCTTACTCCCCCTTCCCATGTGGCACGATTTTACCTGCCAGCTGGCATGCCGAGAATCCCGGACGGTGCTGCTGCACCACTGCTTTTCTTTGCAGGGCAAACATTGCCTGCGCTTGTCGGAGGCTTCCAAGGAAGCATCCAAAGAGCACCCCATTTTACGGCTACCTGCTGCTTTGGGGTTGAAAGAGGCTCGGTGGGGGCACCTTCCCATTGCGCTAGTTGGAGCTGAAGGTTTCCAGGGAGGCACTGAATATTTTTCTTTTCTGAAAAGGGGGCGTTAAGCCAATAAGTTTTGGGAACCTTTGATCTAGTCTATTTTGACTGTAACGAACCAGAGCAGTGGCTCCCAACCTTTTTTGGCACCAGGGACCAGTTTTGTGGAAGGCTATTTTTCCACAGACTGATGGGGGTGGTGATGCTGGGATTTTTGCCACCCCGGGGGGGCGGTCTTTAAATAAGGGATAGGTGAAGGCTGTTGCCCCTTTCACCCGCCTGGGACTCGGGCAGAGGAAAGAGGTGGTGCTTCGGAGTGAGGCCATGCTGCCTCTTTCGTCTGCCCAGAAGGGGTGGTGCGGTGCTTCTCCCTCACTATGCAGCCTGGTTGCTAACAGGCCATGGACCGGACACCTACTCCGGAGGACCAACATCAAGACATAGAGGCTGAGGCCTTCCTTGATGTTGCCTCCTGGCTCTGGGATTCAGAGGGTTAGTGCCTCTGAATATGGAGGTTCCCTTTGATCAACGTGGCCACTGATAGACCTATCCTCTGTGAATCTGTCTAATCCAGGGATGTCAAACATGCAGTTCGGGGGCTGAATCTGGCCCCCGGAGGGGTGCTGTCAGGCCCCCGAGCAGCTGACTGTCGTCTGCTTCTTTCTCCCTCTCTCTTGCTTCCTTCTGCATCACAGCTTGCTTTGCCAGGCTTGCTCAATCGCACAGGAGCTACGGAGCAAAGCCTCTCTTTTCTCCATTGGCTGAGGCTCCTCCCTTGGGAAGGGAGAGGGGAAGACAGAGCAAGCTTCGCCAGGCTCTCTCAATTGCATAGCCAAGCCTCTCTCTTCCTTCTATTGGCTGAGGCTCCTCCCCCTACTGGTCCCCTGGGGAAGGAAGGAAAGAGCCAGAGCTTCCTTTGCCCAGTTCCCTGGATCCCACGGGAGAGATACAAAGACAGCACCTTTAAGACCAATGAGTGCAAATGTTTTAAGCACATTTAAAGTGTAAAAAAAAATATTTAATTGTGTTTGTCTGTTTCCTTTATAAAGTTTATATCTCTGCTAGCTACTCTTAAACACACGGCCAGGCCCGACATGATCCAGCCAAACAAGGTCTCACTTATGTCAGATCCATCCCTCATAACAAAAGAGTTTGACACCCTTGGTCTAATCCTTTTTAAAGCTGTGGCCATCACAGTATTCTTTGGCACATTTTAATCACTCTCTGTGTAAAGGAGTCTTTCCTTTTGTCTCTTCTGAACCTATTAAGAACATAAGAGAAGCCATGTATCATAATGCCCCTGTATAAACCGATGGTGCGGTCTCATTTGGAGTACTGTGTGCAGTTCTGGTCGCCGCACCTCAAAAAGGATATTATAGCATTGGAGAAAGTCCAGAAAAGGGCAACTAGAATGATTAAAGGGCTGGAACACTTTCCCTACGAAGAAAGGTTGAAACGCTTGGGACTCTTTAGCTTGGAGAAACGTCGACTGCGGGGTGACATGATAGAGGTTTACAAGATAATGCATGGGATGGAGAAAGTAGAGAAAGAAGTCCTTTTCTCCCTTTCTCACAATACGAGAACTCGTGGGCATTCGATGAAATTGCTGAGCAGACAGGCTAAAACGGATAAAAGGAAGTACTTCTTCACCCAAAGGGTGATTAACATGTGGAATTCACTGCCACAGGAGGTGGTGGTGGCCACAAGCATGGCCACCTTCAAGAGGGGGTTAGATAAAAATATGGAGCAGAGGTCCATCAGTGGCTATTAGCCACAGTGTGTATGTGTGTGTGTGTGTGTGTGTATATATATATATATTTGGCCGCTGTGTGACACAGAATGTTGGACTGGATGGGCCATTGGCCTGATCTAACATGGCTTCTCTTATGTTCTTATGTTCATGTTGGATCAGGCCAACGGCCCATCAAGTCCAACACTCTGTGTCACACAGTGGCAAAAAATTTTATATACACACATACACTGTGGCTAATAGCCACTGATGGACCTGTGCTCCATATTTTTATCTAAACCCTTCTTGAAGGTGGCTATACTTGTGGCCGCCACCACCTCCTGTGGCAGTGAATTCCACGTGTTAATCACCCTTTGGGTGAAGAAGTACTTCCTTTTATCCGTTTTAGCCTGTCTGCTCAGCAATTTCATCGAATGCCCACGAGTTCTTGTATTGTGAGAAAGGGACAAAAGTACTTCTTTCTCTACTTTCTCCATCCCATGCATTATCTTGTAAACCTCTATCATGTCACCCCGCAGTCGACGTTTCTCCAAGCTAAAGAGCCCCAAGCGTTTCAACCTTTCTTCGTAGGGAAAGTGCTCCAGCCCTTTAATCATTCTAGTTGCCTTTCTCTGGACTTTCTCCAATGCTATAATATCCTTTTTGAGGTGTGGCGAGTTCTACTATTTTGGAAGAGGGAGAAGAAGTTCTCTTTGTCAACGGTCTCTAAAGGTAAAGGTTGTCCCCTGTGCAAGCACCAGTCGTTTCCGACTCTGGGGTGACGTCGCATCACGACGTTTTCCTGGCAGGTTGGTTTGCTGTTGCCATCCCCAGTCCTCTACGCTCCCCCCCCCCCCCCCGCAAGCTGGGGACTCCTTTTATCGACCTTGGAAGGATGGAAGGCTGAGTCGACCTTGAGCCAGCTACCTGAACCCAGCTTTTTCTGGGATCGAACTCAGGTCGTGAGCAGAGTTTGGACTGCAGTGCTGCAGCTTTACCACTCTGCAATATAATACCGGCCTCATTTTGGTCAGGAGCTCACAGGAGCAGAGCTTCGGAACCTCTAAATTTTATTGTGCTCTTTCTTTCTTACTCTCCCCCTCCCCCAAAAAACACCTTACTTCTGGGCTTCATTGTTCAAACCCCCTGGGAGAATTTTGCTGAACTCTTAAGATTTGACAAACTTAATATTTTTCCCCACAAAAAAATGGGAAAAGAACCAAAACATGTAAAGCAGACAGGTGGAAATCTTCCTCATGCTGCTGTGGCCACATAAAAAGGTAAAGGTAGTCCCCTGTGCAAGCCCCAGTCGTGTCCGGCTCTGGGGTGACGTCGCATCATGTTTTCACGGCAGACTTTTTACTGCCTTCCCCAGTCACCTACACTTTCCCCCCAGCAAGCGGGGGACTCATTTTACTGACCTCGGAAGGATGGAAGGCTGAGTCAACCTCAAGCCGGCTACCTGAAAACCCAGCTTCCGCTGAGATTGAACTCAGGTTGTGAGCAGAGAGCTCGGACTGCAGTACTGCAGCTTTACCACTCTGCGCCACGAGGAAGTAATTTTAAAAGTATGATGGGACTTAAGGCTTTATGATGACCATTATCATTCAAGAAGCATTTTAAGATAGATGCGGAGCTGATATAATTTAATCCACCTTCCGGTGATGTCACGGGTGTGTGGCGTATGCACGTGAGTTATGCCAATGAGGTGTGCCAATGAGCTGGGATTGCTCCCTGCAAAGCCAGTAATCAAAAAGATGTCGAAAAGTTTGAGAGCCAACGGGACAGAGAGGTTTGAGGGGCCATGTTGGGAGGCCTGGGTTTGAATCTCACACAGCTGTGAAGCTCGCTGGGTGGCCTTGGCCCAGTCACGGCTTGACCTGTCTGATTAAGCAAGTTGTGACGCAGAAGGAAGCGAGAGAGAGGGAGAGAAAAAAGACTTGCTCAAGGGCCTGATTGGAGCCCTCTGGGGGCCTGATCCGGCCCCTGGGCTGTACGTCTGACACCCCTGCTTTAAATAATCTCAGTTGTGTTCAGCTTGGGTAGCTTTCCCCTCCCAGCAGGAAAATTTGCCTCTGCAGGAATTCTCCCTTCTGAAGCGTAAGTGGAACTGATCTGCAGTATTAGCCAAAATGGCTCCAGGAGATACATGGGCGGGGGAAAGAAAGGGTGTTTTTACACTGACAGTTTGTGACTCTCTGTCACCGCATTGGAAACTCACCTTTTACATTACCTAACGTTCTGGAAACTCACCTTTTACATTACCTAACGGGGTGACATGATAGAGGTTTGCATCGTTGCTGCCCGAAGCATCTACATTTGTTTCGGTGAGATGAGTTCTGGAGCTGCTGCTGCAACTTTTTTCTCAAAACTAGTTTTGATTCGGTCATTTCTCTACAGGCGTTTCAAACTTGTCTGGTAGAAGTTTTCATGGGTTTTAAAAGTCACCACAAAGTCCAAAAGTCACCACAAGGTGCAGTAATTTGCATGAGAACTGACAGCGCTTGAAATTTTTACATATCACTGCTTGCCTCATCTTGTAATTTAAATTTGTGCTGCTTTTGCAGCGTTGACGCGATTTCCAAACAATCGCATACATTTAACTAAGCGCCGTCTGCCCTCTGATCAAAGACACACACCCCCCTCCCCAAAACTGAAACGCTTTCAGCAGGAAATACAGAAGTTTGGCTACGCAAAATGAGCAGAGCAAATCCACCGCTGTAAAAGGAAAATAATTAAAGCGGCACGGTGGCAGGCGATTCGAAGACTCCAAAACTCTGGATCAAATGGAATGTAAAAAACACCCAAAGAGAGAAAGAAAAGGAAAGAAGGAAAAGCCAGGGAAGGGCAGTGTGGGAAATACTGGTCCTGTTTGGGGCAGATAAGGGGAATTGGGTGGAGCGGTGTTCTCCGGCTGGAATTTCCTGTCCTCTTGTAACCGCTTTTAGGATCTGTTCCTCCCACCATTTCTCTGGTGGATGCAGCATGTTAGGAGAGCCACGCCTCCGCCGTTCGTTTGTGATCAGAACAAGTCGTGTTCCGCACAGCTTTCCCTCACTTCCTCCTGGCCACCCCTATCTTTTCCTAACCAGCTGTTGCGTCCAACCTGCCCCCCCAACTGTATTGCCTGTAAAAATAAGATAATTCGCAGGCCAAGCAAACATACTTCTGTGTGAACGGAAAGCGTTTTAGCCTGAATGAAGCTGGCCGTCTTCAAGGCCGGCTGTCCTCAGTCTTCTCTCTGTTAATGAACCCACCGAATAATTCTTCACTTCTAAGCTGGGATTATTTGTGTAACTTTGACCCAGTTTGCCATTTCAAATTCTTGATGTAGTTGGATCAGCATCCTGTCTCACACTGTGCCAACCAGTTCCTCTGGAGGGAAAACAGCAGGGCTGAGAGGCCGAGGCCTTCATAAGATCAGAATAGCCCTGCTGGATCAGTGGTCCATCTAGTCCAGCATCCTGCCTCACACAGGGGCCAGCCGGTTCCTCTGGAGGGCCAACAACAGGGCAGAGAGGCTGAGGCCTTCCCCTGAGAAGAACCTCAGAAGAGCCCTGCTGGGTCAGACCAGTGAGGGTCCATCTAGTCCAGCCTCCTGTCTCACACAGTGGCTAACCGTTTCCTCTGAGGGGGCTACAACAGGGCACAGAGGCCGAGGCCTTCCCCTGAGAAGAACATCAGAAGAGCCCTGCTGGGTCAGACCAGTGAGGGTCCATCTAGTCCAGCCTCCTGTCTCACACAGGGGCCAGCCAGTTCCTCTGGACGGCCAACAACAGGGCAGAGAGGCCGAGACCTTCCCCTGAGAAGAACCTCAGAAGAGCCCTGCTGGGTCAGACCAGTGAGGGTCCATCTAGCCCAGCCTCCTCTCTCACACAGGGGCTAGCCAGTTCCTCTGGAGGGCCAACAACAGGGCAGAGAGGCCGAGGCCTTCCCCTGAGAAGAACCTCAGAAGAGCCCTGCTGGGTCAGACCAGTGAGGGTCCATCTAGTCCAGCCTCCTGTCTCACACAGTGGCTAACCATTTCCTCTGAGGGGGCTACAGCAGGGCACAGAGGCCGAGGCCTTCCCCTGAGAAGAACATCAGAAGAGCCCTGCTGGGTCAGACCAGTGAGGGTCCATCTAGTCCAGCCTCCTGTCTCACACAGGGGCCAGCCAGTTCCTCTGGAGGGCCAACAACAGGGCAGAGAGGCCGAGACCTTCCCCTGAGAAGAACCTCAGAAGAGCCCTGCTGGGTCAGACCAGTGAGGGTTCATCTAGTCCAGCCTCCTCTCTCACACAGGGGCCAGCCAGTTCATCTGGAGGGCCAACAACAGGGCAGAGAGGCCGAGGCCTTCTCCTGAGAAGAACCTCAGAAGAGCCCTGCTGTGTCAGACCAGTGAGGGCCACGTAGTCCAGCCTCCTGTCTCACACAGTGGCCAGCCAGTTCCTCTGGAGGGCCAACAACAGGGCAGAGAGGCCGAGGCCTTCCCCTGAGAAGAACCTCAGAAGAGCCCTGCTGGGTCAGACCAGTGAGGGTCCATCTAGCCCAGCCTCCTGTCTCACACAGGGGCCAGCCAGTTTCTCTGGAGGGCCAACAGCAGGGCAGAGAGGCCAAGACCTTCATAAGAACATCAGAAGAGCCCTGCTGGATCACACCATCCATCTAGGGTCCATCTAGTCCTGCATCCTGTCTCACACAGTGGCCAGCCAGGTTCTCTGGACGGCCAGCAGCAGGGAGAGGCCGAGGCCTTCCCCTGATGTTGCTGCCTGGCTCTAGGATGCAGAGGCTTAGTGCTTAGAGGGCCATTTGTTATGAGGGCCCTCTAAATGATACCTTGTTGGGCCGGGTCATGTAGGGTTGGGTTGAGCCATGACAGGCTGGGCCGTGTGTGTACCTATTTAAGATCAGGTAGCAGAGATATAAATTTTATAAAGAACACAGATAAACACAAATATATATATATTTAAAAAAAAATTTAAACATGCTTAAAATGTTAATAATAAAGAACTCATTGTTCGTTAAGATGCTTTCTTTGTATTTCTCCCATGGGACCCAGGAGACTGGGCAAAGGAAACTCTGGCTCTTTCCTTCCTTCCCTAGGGGACGGGGGGGGGGGGAGCCTCAACCAAAAGAAGGAAGAGAGGCTTGGCTCAGTAGCTCTGCGGTGAGAGCCTGGAAAAACAAGCTCTGCCTCCCCCCCCTTCCTCCCCGAGGGAGGAGCCTCAGCCAATGGAGAAAATAGAGGCTTTGCTCTGTAGCTCCTGTGCGGTTGAGCAAGCCTTGCAAAGCAAGCTGTGATGTGGAAGGAAGCAAGAGAGAGGGAGAAGGAAGCAGATGACAGCCAGTTGCTCGGGGGGCCTGATAGGAGCCCTCTGGGGGCCTGATTCAGCCGCTGAACTGCATGTTCGACACCCCTCTGATACACTATTCTAAAAGAGAAATACATTGGTATACTGTGGAAATATAGCTCTATTTGGTGAATATGGGTTTAGTACATGCAATGAGATTTAAAAAACCCAATATCCCTGTTCAGTCCTGGGGAGGTGTTTGTTCCAAGTTTCATAATAACTTGTAATTCAACAATTTCAGCCCCCGAATTGCATGTTTGACACCCTGGCTTAGATGATACCCACAACATGTGATGGAAAGGGTACAGTCTTGTCTACCATGTTAGGACTCTACCACTTCCTCCTGTGGGATATTTGAGCCGGGCCTGACTCCGGCACTTGCTGACGTTTCCTCCCTCTCCTCCAGGTTCACAGTTCTGTTCTCCCATGGCAATGCCGTCGACTTAGGACAGATGTGCAGCTTCTACATCAGCCTGGGAACCCGCATCAGCTGCAACATCTTCTCCTACGACTACTCCGGATATGGGGTCAGCACGGGGAAGCCCTCAGAGAAAAACCTCTACGCCGACGTCGACGCAGCCTGGCAAGCCCTCCGCACTCGGTGAGCCTCGCGGTGGAGCGAGAAGGCTCTTGCAATGGTTTGATAAACCGTGATGGTTAGAAAGAGGAGCCTCCCCGTGCAGTGGCAGTATATCTGTGAGCAGGGCTTTTTTTTGGTAACAGGAACTCCTTTGCATATTAGGCCACACACCCCAGATGTAGTCAATCCTCCAAGAGCTTACAGGGCTCTTCGTACAGTGCCTACTGTAAGCTCCAGGAGGATTGGCTACATCAGGGGTGTATGGCCTAATATGCAAAGGAGTTCCAGCTACAAAAAAGCCCTGATATTAGGCCACACACCCCTGATGTAGCCAATCTTCCAAGAGCTTACAGGGCTCTTTGTACAGGGCCTGCTGTAAGCTCCAGGAGGATTGGGTACATCAGGGGGTGTGGCCTAAGATGCAAAGGAGTTCCTGCTAGAATTCCTTACAGGGCTCTTTGTACAGGGCCTGCTGTAAGCTCCAGGAGGATTGGGTACATCAGGGGGTGTGGCCTAAGATGCAAAGGAGTTCCTGCTAGAATTCCTTACAGGGCTCTTTGTACAGGGCCTGCTGTAAGCTCCAGGAGGATTGGCTACATCAGGGGTGTGTGGCCTAATAGGCAAAGGAGGTCCTGCTAGAATTCCTTACAGGGCTCTTTGTACAGGGCCTACTGGAAGCTCCAGGAGGAGTGGCTGCATCAGCGGGGAGTGGCCTAATATGCAAAGGAGGTCCTGCTAGAATTCCTTACAGGGCTCTTCTCACAGGGCCTACTGGAAGCTCCAGGAGGACTGGCTACATCAGGGGGTGTGGCCTAATATGCAAAGGAGGTCCTGCTAGAATCCCTTACAGGGCTCTTTGTACAGGGCCTACTGCAAGCTCCAGGAGGATTGGCTACATCAGGGGGTGTGGCCTAAGATGCAAAGGAGTTGCTGCTACAAAAAAGCCCTGATATTAGGCACACACCCCTGATGTAGCCAATCTTCCAAGAGTTTACAGGGCTCTTCGTACAGGGCCTGCTGTAAGCTCCAGGAGGCTTGGCTACATCGGGGGCGTGGCCTAATATGCAGAGGAGCTCCTGCTACATAAAAATCTCCCTCTCTGTGAGCAACATACAGGGAGGCAAGGGACGGGGGAGCCTGCTGTCACTCTGTGATTTATCGTTCTGATTAGAGATGAGCACTAACTGTATTTTTGTGGTTCAGTTCAGTTTATGTTTTGTAGCTCAACCATGAACCCAACTACAAACCCATACAAACTGGGAGGCTGGTTCGCGAATCAACCAGGTCCATATTGGTTTGTGAGACATTTAAAGTTTAAACCCCTGCTTTCTGCTCCCTGCCGAAAGCAGGGGTGTACTGCTCCCCACAGAAAGCCACGGGGAGCAGAAAGCAGGGGTATAAATGGCGCTGAGCCATTTAAACCAAACAGCTGACTGGTGGGGAGTTCCCTGCCACTCAGCTGGTTTTCGTGGAGAGCAGAAAGCAGGGGATTTAGTTCTCTGCTTTCTGCTCTTTACGAACTGCCACGAACCACTCCAAAGGGCGTCAAAATCCCTGAAAATTCGTGATGGCTCTTCAGTACACGATCATTGCTTCAAGAACCACGAATGAACCAAAATTCATAATGTAGTTTGTCAGCCAATTTATGCTCATCCGTAGTACTGCTATTCCTTTACATGTTGCCCAACAATGATATTACCACAGCTCCTTCCACAGGCACTTTGCGGTGTTATAATGTATTACTGCTACAAGCGGGGGTGCTGTGAAGAATTGTGTGGGGGGGGGGGATCATTGGGCAACCTTTGCAAGATTTTCCAGTCTTCGTCTCTCCCCTGTAATTGCAGAACCTTACCGAGTGGCCAAGGTAGAAATCAGTAGGGCCAGTTTGGTGTGGGGACTATTAAGTGAGGGGACTATTATCTGGGAGAACTAGGTTTGATTTCCCCACTCCTCCACTTGCAGCTGCTGGAGGGTCAGCCATAGCTCTCGCAGAGCTGTCCTTGAAAGGACATCTTCTGTGGGAGCTTTCTCAGCCCCACCTACCTCACAGGGTGTCTGTTGTGGGGGAGGAAGGGAAAGGAGATTGTAGGGCTCTCTGAGGCTCTGTCCTTGAAAGGGCAGCTTCTGGGAGAGCTCTCTCAGCCCCACTCACCTCACAGGGTGTCTGTTGTGGGGGAAGAAGGGAAAGGAGATTGTAGGCCGCTCTGAGCCTCTGTCCTTGAAAGGGCAGCTTCTGGGAGAGCCCTCTCAACCCCACCCACCTCACAGGGTGTCTGTTGTGGGAGAGGAAGGGAAAGGAGATTGTCATCATCATCTACTTTCTAGAGACACTTGGGCACACCAGAAAAAGTATCAGTGGGCACTATGGCACCGATGGGCACCTTGTTAGCGACCCATAGCCTAGAAGTGACTGAACCTAGAACACTGAATGTCTATCCTTTTGGAATCTTCTCTCCACTCTGCAGATACGGGATCAGCCCGGAGAACATCATTCTTTACGGGCAGAGCATCGGCACCGTGCCCACCGTGGACCTCGCCTCTCGCTACGAGTGCGCTGCGGTCATCTTGCATTCACCCCTGACCTCAGGCATGCGCGTCGCCTTTCCGGAAACCAAGAAGACGTATTGCTTTGATGCGTTCCCTAAGTAAGTCCGTGGAACTCTTTAGCCTGCCTTCCCTTCGAGGGCTGGGGTACAGGGCCCTGCTTTTACCCTCACAACCAAACCTCAGATTCAGCAGGAGCTCACAGGAGCACAGCCTCTGAACCTTTCTGAGGGTTCCCCCTTTTCCTCCCCATCTACCTTGTCCATTGAATAGCAGGTGTAGCTGCATAACAATCCCTGGATTAGGAGAGCGGGCAGCCAGCCAGCTACCAGGGGCTTTGCCACACCCCCAGCAGCCCTCAACCCCTGGAGAAGGCCACGCCACCCTTTCTCCACTTCTGATGTGATTTTGAGCGGCGGGTGGCTTGCTGGCCTTTTGACTGGAGAAAGGAGAGCCCCGGGTGAGCAAGGCCTGCTTGGGCTGGCTGGATCTCTAGCCAGCCCAAGTAGGTCTCGCTTGGACGGGGCTCTTCTTTCTTGCATCAGGTTGCTTTTGGCTGGGGGGGGGGGGAGGGAGGTGGCATATGCTAAGGAGTTATGCTAATGAGCTCCACCACCAATTTCCCTACAAAACGACCCCTGCTCACAATGTTCCCGTGAGGATAATCGAGCAGCAAAAGAGTGACAGGATCAAGCTCCTCCCACCCACCCCCCTCCAGTAAGCTTCATGGCAGAGCGTGGGATTTGAATTCAGGTCTCATTTCACGGTAAAGGGGTGTCTTTCGATTTGAGCAGGGAGGGTGGACAGAGACAGTTGAGATATGTTGAGTTTCTTAGAGCCTGTTTGTTTTTATTTCTCTCTGTCTGTCTCTCTCTGTCTCTCTGGTATATTATTATTGCTTAAAAATGTCACCCTGACCTTAATGACTCTCAGCAACTTGGAATGGGGGGGGTGGGGGAGCTTGAAGTATGCAAACCATTCTTAAAGAGCCATCCGAGACACCAACTGCAGAGTCCTCGGCTATTGTGTTTCGAATTAACATGCGAATGCCGTATCTGGATCAGACTCCCCGTACCTCTCGGCCCATTCCCCCTCCCTCCTACCATCTCCGGGCCAAACTACACTTGATCCATAACATGTGATCTGAGTCCCTGGTGTGTCAATTCATTGCTAAAGGCAGCCATGAATTTTTGGGGGGTGGGCGGGGGAACAGAACGAGGGTATGATGCTGGGGAAGGCAAGGGCAAACCACCCCGTAAAAAGTCTGCCGTGAAAACGTCGTGATGCAACGTCACCCCAGAGTCGGAAACGACTGGTGCTTGAACAGGGGACTACCTTGACCTTTTTTTTACGATGCTGGGGGTGGGGGGAGTTGGTGACTGGCCCAAGATCACCCAGTGAGCTTCTGTGGTGTGGGGATTTTAACCCGGTTCTCTTGGGTGGCCAGGTTCCCCCTGGCCACTGGTGGGAGAATTGTATGTGTGTGGGGATAGTGTTAAGTAGATTCTCGGGGTCAACTGCTCTGGGCTAGGTCAAAGCTGGGCCCAGCCTCCTCAGTTCCTTTCTCTCCTACAGCATCGACAAAGTGTCCCGCATCACGTCCCCCGTCCTCTTCATCCACGGCACGGAAGATGAGGTGATTGACTTCTCTCATGGCCTGGCCCTCTATGAGCGCTGCCCCAAGGCTGTCGAACCACTGTGGGTGGAAGGGGCCGGGCACAACGATATCGAACTCTACAGCCAGTACCTGGAACGCCTCCGCAAGTTCATTTCCCAAGATCTGGCCGGCCAGCATAACTGAGACGCCCCCCCGTTTGCACCCTTCCCTCCGGTGACCATTCCCACGCTCTCCAGCAGGGAGGCGAGGGACGTTTGGAAATCCGGAAAGTGGGACGTCGTCTGCGCCGCAAGTTCCATACCCCTTCTGTCAAAGCAAGACTGGGCCTTGGGCCCTTTGAGATGAGCTCGTTGTCCGCGCAGACTCAGGGTCTCTACCGGCGTCATCTCGTCAGATGATGGGTCCAGCAGTTCCTGCTCAATGCGGCCATCTTCGATGATGACGGATCTGTCTGTGAAAATGCGCCAAGGATGGGGGCCGCTCTGCCTGCCCCCGCCCCTTGGCTTCAGACTGCAAGAGACTGGCATACTGCCGACATTTCTTTATTTTCTTTTCCTTTTCATTACCACGTCTGCTAGGACTGCACTGTGGTTTTGGCCTCCACTCCACTGTCCTGTATGAGACTCTCGATTCCCCCTGTGCCAAGTGATAGCAATAAGCCACTGGGGGGTGGGAGAGAAGAGGGGAAGGCTTGAGTAATCCCCCCCCCCATGCTGCCTTCTGGTAACGAGATGCCTTGCATGATGAGTGTCTTCTGGCATCCAGCCCCACCGGGCAGGGGGAAAAAAATTCAATCTGGGTTCCCTGGAGAGGGGCCAGGAACGGAGGAAAAAGAGCCGGATTGGAGGCCATCGCTGTCTGAGTCCTGCCGCTTGCAGCAGCTAATCCATAAAAGCCAGCACTGAACTGGGGGTGGGGTGGGGGGGACATGCCAGCCATTTGGGGGAACGGATCCATTCGCCAGCTCCCGGATTCCCCCGTTTTAGCCTCTTCCCCCCCCCCCTTCCAACGTGTCCAAAAGTTCCCCCGTGTTCGGGCCGTGCTTCCCCTAATTCCAGGTGTGCAGACGGTGGGGGATGAAGCCCCCCCCACCCATTCATTTTGGAAACAACATGGAATAAAAGTTTTAAAGGTCTTGACTGCTTTTCCAAGAAATGTTGCCTTGTGTGTCTCTGGCAATGGCGGCCGGGGGTGGGGGTGGGGGACGACGCGTCTTGTCTTTTTGTATGTTTCCCCCCTATCTGTTCTCTAGGGGAAGGTCAGGATGGCACGGGGGGGCCCTTCCTCCATCGACTTCCACAACAACCCTGCGAGGTAGGTGAGGGCAAAAGACGGTAACCAGCGACGGCTGAGGGGGGATTTGAACCGGAGTCTCCCAGATTGTAGTCGGACATTCCGACCCCTACACGGCACAGTCCTGGATTATACCCTGTGGAGGCCCCTAGCGGTCGATATCTTGGGGAGAACCCTTGCAAATTATCTCACATTGGGAGGGCTGCAAGCAGGGGGGAAACTGGGGTTGGGGGGAGGCGGCCTGGGGCCCCTAAAGGCATGGGGGCCCATAGGCCAGTACCTACTTGGCCTAATTGTTAATCCGGCCCCGACACTGTACTGGTGTTTGTACACAATAGTGTCTTACAACTTGAAAGTGTGTGTGTGTGTGTGTGTGGGAAGGGGTGTTAGTTTTGTTCTGTTAGCTCCTGCATGCTTTAGTTCTAATATTGTTAAGATCATCGAGGACCCTGCGCAGCTCCTGCGAAGAATGCTGGAATGCAATTCTGCATCTGATGAAAAATGAAACACCAAGGCGCATTACGATGCTGGAGGCAGCTCTTAGCCCTCTGAGGCTGTACAGGAAAGAAAACCCACTGGTTGAAAACAAAAACTTGGGAGAGGAAAATGCAGAAAGCGGGAACCGTACAGTGACGCAGTCGGAGCGGCTACCTAAAAATAGCCGCTAAAATAATTTGAAAGCTGCAAGCTGAGGAGAATGTCATGGCCTAAGAAGAATCTCCGTTGGTCCCCAGAGGTCCTTTCAAAAAAAGAGTGTGCAAATTGGGCTGGGAGGCTGGCTGAGAAGGGGGTGGCCTGGATTTCCAGCGGCAGGGAGTTTTATGCAGAAGGGCGGGGCCACCACTTAGCAGGCCCTGTTAGAAGTGCCTGCAAAATCTTGCTCCTGCAAAGCTGTCTCTTTGCTGCTGGCTGGAATGGGGATAGAGACTCTCTGTGCCATTCCGGAGAGCCAGTTTGGTGTACTGGTTAAGTGCGCGGACTCTTATCTGGGAGAACCGGGTTTGATTCCTCACTCCACTTGCACCTGCTGGAATGGTCTTGGGTCAGCCATAGCTCTTGTAGGAGTTGTCCTTGAAAGGGCAGCTGCTGTGAGAGATCTCTCAGCCCCACCCCACCTCACAGGGTGTCTGTTGTGGGGGAGGAAGGTAAAGGAGATTGTGAGCTGCTCTGAGACTGTTCTTAAAAGGGCAGCTTCTTGGAGAGCTCTCAACCCCACCCACCTCACAGGGTTTCTGTTGTGGGGGAGGAAGGGAAAGGAGATTGTAGGCCGCTCTGAGACTCTGTCCTTGAAAGGGCAACTTCTGGGAGAGCTCTCAGCCCCACCTGCCTCACAGGGTGTCTCTTGTGGGGGAAGAAGAGAAAGGAGATTGTAGACCGCTCTGAGACTCTGTCCGTGAAAGGGCAGCTTCTCGGAGAAAGCTCTCAGCCCCACCCACCTCACAGGGTGTCTGTTGTGGGGGAGGAAGGGAAAGGAGATTGTAGGCCACTTTGAGACTGATTCAGAGATAAGGGCAGGTCTTCTTTTCCTTTCCAGGAGAACTGTGCCCTTGTGGTTTCAGGCAGAGTAAGGTGCCAGACCAAAGACTGCTAAATTTTAAGCATGTTTTTAAGTTTTTTAAAAATATATATTTAATTGCATTTGTGTCCTTTATAAAGTTTATATCTCCGCTACCTAATCTTAAATAGGTATACACATAGCCCAGCCTGGCATGGCCTTGCCCAACAAGGTCTCATTTATTTCAGATACAGCCCTCATAGCAAATGAGTTAGACTCCCATGATTTAACTCTTTCCACGGTGCCCCGATAGGATTCAGTTGAAAGAACTGAGGTGAGAATTTTCATCCAGAGCACTGTTTCCTAATTGCAGGGTCGTGACCCGGTACCGGGCCACGGAAGCCTCACTACTGGGTCACAAGAATAGCCAAAGCTAGCCCCGCCCCATCTCTGTGTTGTACAGAGGGGAGCTGGGCTGCTTCTTCCTTCTCCCCACTCCCAGTGCTTGAGAGAAAAGCTGGCATCCACTGGCACTTCAGACCCATGAAGTGTTCTAGGTATGAGCTTTCGTGTGTCTTGTGGTTTGTTCTTTTGGGGAGATTTCCCCGGGAGGCCTGTGAGGCAAAGAAGGGTCAGCTGGGAGGGGCAGGGAGTGGGCATTCTAGTAGCTATTTTTTTTTTTTTACCAAACGACGCCTGGGCAGAATTGTTGCTGGCTGGGGTCATCTGATGGTGTGGAAGGCTTTTTTCCCCCTTTGCTCCCTTCCTCCCTCCCTCCCTCCTTTCTTTCTTTCTTTCTTTCTTTCTTTCTTTCTTTCTTTCTTTCTTTCTTTCTTTCTTTCTTTCTTTCTTTCTTTCTTTCTTTCTTTCTTTCTTTCTTTCTTTCTTTCTTTCTTTCTTTCTTTCTTTCTTTCTTTCTTTCTTTCTCTCTCTCTCTCTCTCTCTCTCTCTTTCTCTCTCTCTTTCTCTTTCTCTCTCTCTTTCTCTCTCTCTCTCTTTCTTTTTCTTTCTCTCTCTCTCTTTCTTTCTTTCTTTCTTTCTTTCTTTCTTTCTTTCTTTCTTTCTTTCTTTCTTTCTTTCTTTCTTTCTTTCTTTCTTTCTTTCTTTCTTTCTTTCTTTCTTTCTTTCTTTCTCTCTCTCTCTCTCTCTCTCTCTCTCTGCAAGTGATGCTCTGTCTGTATTCTTGGTGCTGGGAGGAGGGGAAGCAACAGTGAGAGGGCTTCTAGTGCCCTGGCCTCACTGGAGGACATTCTGGTGCTTTTGGGGCATTGTATGAGGGAATTTTGGACTGGATAGTCCACTGGCCTGATCCAACATGGCTCCTCTTATGTTTATGTTCTTTCTTTCTATGACTTTCTTTTCCTTTCCTTCCATCTCATTCTTTCCCTTTCTTTCTTTCCTTCCATTTTTACTGGATGAAACTTTTCTGTTCATCATACTGTTGTTGCAGACATAGGAGCTCTGCCAATGAAAAGTTGGCAGCCCCAGTTGTAGCCAGCTGGCCGCCTATGAGATTTCTATGTGAGTGAGTGAGAATGAGAGGTGTGCAGAAAAAGATCATTGGAGATTACTGCAGTATATCTCAACAGCACTGGAAGCGATGGTACTATGAACTTGGCACCATTTTACTGGTCCTGCTTTTAACAGCTGTCTGACACCAAAATTAAACTCCTCCTGCAGATATTAAAAACGATGAAAGAAGTTCACTGGCTAAGTATCTGCACAACAGGTTGCTTTTAAAGGCATGAGAAACACAGCCAGTAAAAAGCTGCAAGCCCCTCATAAATATCCTTTTTGGGATAACTGCAGAAAAGCTTGTATGAACATATAACTTGAAATTAATTCATTAATTGCAGTACAATTTTCTGCTACCTTTCACAGCAATTTCCCAGTGTTTCAACCAAAAAAAGTAAGAAAAATATCTGTTGAAAGATTTTCTTGAAACCAAGCAAGCTTGGTTGTAGCTTGAGGCAGGCTTCCAGTAGTAGCAGCTGAAGGAAGGGCCTACTAAATGTGTCAGCATATTTTGAGGTAGAGCAGCTGCCAGGGCCCAGTGTGGGTGGTACACAGTGCTGGCATTCCTGATGGCAATGGCAACAGCACTCCCAACTGCATACACTGGCCAGTGCTGTTGAGGAAGGGATGTGTAGGTGGTGCAGGCAATTGAACATGGGCATTAGGAGTGATTGCAAGGTGGAGAAGAACACACAACAGATAGGTGCATGCAGGTGTGGGGGTGGAAAGAGAGGACCGCCCACTTTCCACCTTCATTTTGGCTCAGCATGAGTTTCAGAGAGATTTTTCTGAAAATGAATTTACTTCAGAAGAAGAGCCAGGTTTGGGGGAGTGCCCTGGAAGTGACATCACAGGAAAAGGTGGAGTTTTAGTTCAGTGTGCCCCAGAAGTGACATCACTTGACCCTTGACACCACAGGAAACGACATAGTTCCTATCTCCCGGCTTCACCCCCAAAGTCTCCTGGCTTCACCCCCAAATTTTAGTGGGCCACGAAGGAGAAGTGTAAAAATAACCAGGCCACGGGAAAGAAAAGTTTGGGAAACCCTGATCCAGAGTCCTCAAGAAGTCAACCTTGTAGATTTGGGGGGGCGGGGCGGAATGTGGCTTGGGAGCCACATGTGGCTCCTTCACACATATTGTGTGGCTCTTGAAGCCCCCACCGCCCCATTGGCCAGCTTGGAGAAGGCATTTGTCTCTTTAAAACACTTCGCCAAGCAGGCCAGTGGTTTGGAGAATGCATTTAAAGTTAAAATAGCTTTCTTTCCACCTCTCCCCCATCTATTTTCCTTCCTTCCTTGAGAGCCAGTTTGGTGTAGTGGTTAAGTGTACGGACTCTTATCTGGGAGAACCAGGTTTGATTCCCCACTCCTCCACTTGCAGCTGCTGGAATGGCCTTGGGTCAGCCAGATCTCTCTTCTCTGGGAGAACCGGGTTTGATTCCCCACTCCTACACTTGCAGCTGCTGGAACGGCCTTGGGTTAGCCATATCTCTTGCAGGAGTTGTCCTTGAAAGGGCAGCTGCTGTGAGATCCCTCTCAGCCCCACCCACCTCACAGGGTGTCTGTTGTGGGGGGAGAAGATATAGGAGATTGTGAGCCGCTCTGAGTCTCTGATTCAGTGAGAAGGGCAGGGTATAAATCTGCAATTCTTCTCCTCCTTTCCTTCCCCATTTTCCTTCCTTCCCTTCCATTTGTATTCTATACAGCTCTGAGCCCCGTGGCACAGAGTGATAAAGCTGCAGTACTGCAGTTGGAGCCCTCTGCTCACGACCTGAGTTTGATTCCAGCAGAAGCTGGTTCCGGTAGCCGGCTCGAGGTCGACTCAGCCTTCCATCTTTCTGAGGTCGGTCAAATGAGTCCCCAGCTTGCGGGGGGGGGGGGGGGAAGTGTAGATGACTGGGGAAAGCAACTGCAAACCACCCCATAAAAAGTCTTCCATGAAAACGTTGTGAAAGCAACGTCACCCCAGAGTTGGAAACCACGTGCTTGCACAGGGGACCTTTCCTTTCCTATGCAGCTCTTACATGAAACAAGTTTGACCACCCCCTGAGTTATAGTCAGGGGTCGTTTTGTAGAAAAATAGGTGAGGGTTAGAAAGGAGAGCCCTGGGCAAGTGAGGCCTGCTTGGGCAGGCTAGCGATCCAGCCAGCCCAAGCAGGCCTCGCTCACCTGGGGCTCTCCTGTGTTGCCCCCCCAGTCAAAAGGTCAGCAAGCCAGCTGCTGCCGAAAATCACATCAGAAGTAGAGAAAGAAGATACTGGATTTATACCCCGCACTTTACTCCGAACCTCAGAGTCTCAGAGCCGTTCACAATCTCCTTTTTCTCCCCCACAACAGACACCCTGTGAGGTAGGTGGGGCTGAGAGAGCTCTCCCAGAAGCTGCCTTTTCATAGACAGCTCTGCGAGAGCTAGGGCTGACCCAAGGCCTAGCAGTTTCAAATGGAGAAGTGGGGAATCGAACCCGGTTCTCCCAGATAAGAGTCCGTGCACTTAACCACCACACCAAACTGGCTCTCTTAGGGTAATGCGGGCTTCTCCAGGGATTCATGAGGGCTGCTGGCGGCGTGGCAAAGCCCCTGGTGGCTGGCTGGCTGCTCGCTCTCCTAATCCAGGGATTGTTACGCAGCTGCACCTGCTATTCAATGGACAAGGTAGGTGGGGAGGAAGAAGGGGAACCCTCGGAAAGGTTCCGGAGCTGCGCTCCTGCTGAATCTGAAGCCTGGTTGCTGAAACGAGACAGTAGATGACGGGAAAGACCTCTGCAAGAGACCCTGGAGAGTCGCTGCCATCCTGCTAGCCAGTGCTGACCTCCACGAACCGAGGGTCTGATTCAGTATAAGGCAGCTTCACATGTGCATGTGGAGACAGCGACAGAGAACGGGGAAAGAAGAGCTGGGCAAAAGTTATGGGCTGCCTCCATCTTGAGACTGTCTGATTTCATACCTCCCCCCGATTTCCGAGTGGCTCCGGCCCCCCCTCCCAGCTTTCCCACACAGTCCCTGCTTATTCAGGGGGCCTCTGATTCATAAAGCTGCTGGAACAGTCCAAAGCGCTTTAATCCCAACAGAGCCCCAGCTTGTGCCGAAGGGGGGAGAAATATTTTTATCCTCTTAGCACTGCTGGTTTCCTGTCGGGGAGAGTCAGGAGGGATAGGGTGAGGCTAAGGTCCACAGGAAACTGGGCTGCAGGGGTGGAGGCTTGCGTTCGGTGTGGTCGCCTCTGTGGGGGAGAGCCTCTCTCACACCAAAAGGCTAGGCAGCCAAAGGAAGGGCTGATTAAGAAGAGAAGGGATAATGCAGAGGCCCTTGCTGTCGTATTAAGAACGTGAGAGAAGCCATGTTGGATCGAGCCAATGGTCCTTCCAGTTCAGCACTCTGTGTCACACGGTGGCCAAAACCCTGGTGCCATCAAGAGGTCTGCTATCGGGGCCAGAACTCCAGAAGCCCTCCCGCTATTGTCCCCCCAAGCACCAAGCACACAGTGCCTCTCTGCACCAGACATAAGAACATAAGAGAAGCCATGTTGGATCAGGCCAACGGCCCATCCAGTCCAACACTCTATGTCACACAGTAGCCAAAAACCCAGGTGCCATCAGGACTTTGGGGGTGGAGCCAGGAGACTTTGGGGGTGGAGCCAGGAGAAAGGTTGTGACAAGCATAATTGAACTCCAAAGGGAGTTCTGGCCATCACATTGAAAGGGACCACGCTCCTTTTAAATGCCTTCCTTCCGTTGGAAATAATGAAAGATAGGGGCATCTACTTTGGGGAGAAGCACCGGATGCTATGCTGAAAATTTGGTGCCTCTATCTCAAAGAACAGCCCCCCCGCCACCCGAGCCCCAGATACCCACGGAGAGCCAGTCTGGTGTAGTGGTTAAGTGTGCAGACTCTTATCTGGGAGAACCAGGTTTGATTCTCCACTCCTCCATTTGCACCTGCTAGCATGGCCATGGGTCAGCCATCGCACTGGCAGAGGTTGTCCTTGAAAGGCCAGCTGCTGTGAGAGCCCTCTCCAGCCCCACCCGCCTCACAGGGTGTCTGTTGTGGGGGAGGAAGGGAAAGGAGATTGTGAGCCGCTCTGAGACTCTGTCCTTGAAAGGGCAGGTTCAGGGAGAGCTCTCTCAGCCCCACTCGCCTCACAGGGTGTCTGTTGTGGGGGAGGAAGGGAAAGGAGATTGTGAGCCGCTCTGAGACTCTTCGGAGTGGAGGGCGGGATATAAATCCAATATCTTCATCTACCTCACAGGGTGTCTGTTGTGGGGGAGGAAAGGAAAGGAGATTGTGAGCTGCTCTGAGACTCTTTGGAGTGGAGGGCGAGATATAAATCCAATATCTTCATCTACCTCACAGGGTGTCTGTTGTGGGGGAGGAAGGGAAAGGAGATTGTGAGCTGCTCTGAGACTCTTTGGAGTGGAGGGCGGGATATAAATCCAATATCTTCATCTACCTCACAGGGTGTCTGTTGTGGGGGAGGAAGGTCAAGGAGATTGTGAGCCACTCTGAGACTCTTCGGAGTGGAGGGCGGGATATAAATCCAATATCTTCATCTACCTCACAGGGTGTCTGTTGTGGGGGAGGAAGGTCAAGGAGATTGTGAGTCGCTCTGAGACTCTTCAGAGTGGAGGGCGGGATATAAATCCAATATCTTCATCTTCACAGATCAATTCTCCATTATACCGTATGGGAATTGGTCTCCATAGGGAACAATGGAGTTCCCAGCAGACATTTCCCTCCCCTCCCCACGCTTTCTGATGACCCTGAAGCAGGGGGAGGGCCTCCAAACCGGGGGATCCCCTGCCCCACCTGGGGATTCGCAAACCAAACGGGATGGACAGAGTCAAGCTGGGAAGTGGGGAGACCCCTGTTCTACAAAAAAGTCAATTTCAGTGAAGTTTACAAGACTATGCGGAAGTTGCTCAGCACAAAGGATTTTTCAAAGACTCCCTATTGAAGGAATATCTCATACTATTTTATAACATATCATGTATATATCCAAAATCATAGATCAAAATTACAATAAAGCATTTGCCGTTTTTCATCATGAAAGAGTCCGTGGCTGCAGTCACACGCACCAAATTAATGCACTTCCAATCCACTTTCCAACTAGATTTTACTGTGTGAATTGGCATAAATCCAGATGGAAAGTGCATTGAAAGCGGATTGAAAGAGCATTATTTAGTGTGTGTGATCCCAGCCCGTGTCGAGTAAAGACTCCAAGGAGTCCAAAGTCCTCGTCGGCGCACTTTGACCTCTCCGGAAGGATGACGATGTCTGCGATGTCAAAAGCTACTCTGCAGTACACTGAAGACTCAACGCATCAGGCAATGTCTTTAGAATGAAGTAGGAGTCGATTGCACCTTTAAGACCAACTTCGTTTTATTCAGAACGTAAGCTTTCATGTGCGTGCACACGTCTTCAGACGACCGACACGGCTGCCTATTTGGATTTATAACGAAGTGCAAATGATAACACGTTCCCTGGGTTCAAAAAGCTGTGTTTCGGTGGCAGACCTTCGTCTGGATCAATTCACTTCATATTATCGGGAACCAATGCTCACAACAAAATGCACGTGACCGGTCAGTTTATCTGGCTGTGGACTGTATGGCGTTATACCCTACCAAGGTCCTTCCCCTCCCTAAACCCCAGCATCTTCAGCTTCCACCTCCCAAATTTTCAGGTATTTCCAAACCAGAAGTTGGCACCTGTGCTCTTGACGGAAACGTGTTGAAGGGCAACATGGCATCCACGGGCACCTTTTTGGGGACCCCTGCCTGACTGAATACGACCTCTATAGATGCCAGTCTCCAGGTGGGACCTGGGGATCCCATGGAATTACAGCTCATCTTCAGATTACAGAGATCAGTTCTCCTTGAGAAAATGGATGCTTTCGAAGGTGGACTCTAGGGCAGGGGTGTCAAACATACAGCCTGGTGGCCGAATCAGGCCCCCAGATGGCTCTTATCAGGCCCTCGAGAAACCCCAAATCCCCACACATAGAAAAATAGCACATTCTAGGGCAGGGGTGTCAATCATGCGGTTCGGGGGGCCAAATCAGGCCTCCAGAGGACTCCTATCAGGACCCCAAGAAACTGGCTGTCGTCTGCTTCCTTCTCCCTCTCTCTCGCTTCCTTCTGCATCACAGCTTGCTTTACCGGGCTTGCTCAATCGCACAGGAGAAGCAGAGCAAACCTCATTTCTCTCCATTGGCTGAGGCTCCTCCCTTGAGGAGGAAGGGGGGAAGGCAGAGCTTGTTTTTTTCAGGCTCTCTCAATCACACAGCAGAGCTATTGAGTCAAGTCTTTCTTCCTTCTATTGGCTGAGATTCCTCCCGCCTCCCTGGGAAGGAAGGAAAGAGCCAGAGCTTCCTTTGCCCAGTTCCTTGGATCTCATGGGAGAAATACAAAGAAAGCACCTTTAAGACCTTGGATCTCATGGGAGAGATACAAAGAAAGCACCTTTAAGACCAAGTTTTAAGACATGCCCCGGCCCAACAAGGCCTCATTTATATCAGATCCAGTCCTCAAAGCAAATGAGTTTGACGCCCTTGCTCTAGGGCATTGTACTTAGGGTTGTCAGGTCTCCTTGCCTCTCCGGTAAAGGGATTTAGGGGACATTTCGGGGGTGGGCAGGGAAGTCGTACGATGTCCCTGATGTGATGACATCAAGTGCTGTCGTTGTGTCGGGGACATCCCGGTATCGGGACAAGATTCTACTGGTTTTTTTCCAACCCCAAAACTATCAAGTTTGCCCAAATACCAAAACGTGACTTCCCTTTTTAGGGGCGGGGTTTCCCCCCATCGACCACCTGGTCCACGGCAGAGAGGAGCGCCCAAAACGGGGGGAGTCCCTTGCTAGGACCCAGATGCTGGCACCCCTAGTTGCGCCCCAACAAAGGTCCCTGTATTCTCCATGCTCCGTCTCCAAATCTCCAGGAGTTTCCCAACCTGGATCTGGCAAGCAATTTCTTTTTTGGGGGGGACACTCCACCAACACAGTTGAAAGCCCCCCTATTGTCCACATCCTGGGGGAGCCGGATCCAGCCCCTGCCCAGAAATGCTCGGCCCGGAGCCCCGTTTGCCACCCGGGCCGATAAATCACCCAGAGAAGGGAGTGGAGGTCACGGAGAAGAATAAAGACCCCTTTGACAGTTGGGGCCTGGCGTGCCCCAGTCATGGGACGCCCCTCCAGCAGCACAGGCCGGTCATGGGATCCGGCCGAGTGAATTAAGTCCTCTTAAGGGGGATTTTTTCATTCCATTCCTGCCTCCCCCAGTCCTCCTCCGCCTCCCCCCCCCCCGGTTTGCTTTTCACGTGCCTGTCATCTGAACGGCGATGGCATAAAAAGCGCCAGGGAGAGACCCGGGTTTCACTGCCCAGAAGGAAGTAGGAGAACGTGGGGAGCTCTGCTTCGTCCGCGAGCGAGGACACGACGCCAAGGAGATGGTCTTCCGAAGCCGGAGATGCGGTTGGTAAGGAGGTGGAGAGGAAGTCTCGATCTCGCAGAGGTGGCAGACAGAAGTGGTGATGAACTTGAGTCTGGGTTACCAGGAGGGGCGTACTGCCCTCCCCTAAAGCTCTGGAACAGGGGTGTCAAACTAATTTGTTATGCGGGCCGGATCTGACAAATGAGACCTTGTTGGCCAGGCCATGTTGGGGGGGGTGGGGCACATGTGTGTACCTATTTAAGATTAGGTAGCAGAGATATAAATTTTTATCAAAAGCACAGACAAACACACTTAAAAAAAAAACTTAAAACATGCTTAAAACGCAAGCACTCATTGGTCTTAAAGATGCTTTCTTTGTATTTCTCCCATGGGATCCAGGGAACTGGGACAAGGAAGCTCTGGCTCTTTCCTTTCTTCCCCAGGAGACTGGAGGGGGAGGAGCCTCAGCCAATAGAAGGAGGAGAGGCTTGGCTCAGTGGCTCTGCTGTGCAATTGCAAAGCAAGCTATCACTCCCCCCCCCTTCCTCCCCAAGGGAGGAGCCTCAGCCAATGGAAAAAAAAAACCAGATGTTTTACTCTGTAGCTCCTGTGCAATTGAGCAAGTCTTGCAAAGCAAGCTGTTACGCAGAAGGAAGCAAGAGAGAGAGAGAAGGAAGCAGATGACAGCCAGTTGCTTGGGGGCCTGATAGGAGTCCTCTGGGGGCCTGATATGGCCCCCGAACCGCATGATTGACACCCCTGCCCTAGAATGTGCTATTTTTCTATGTGTGGGGATTTGGGGTAGGGATGCCAGCTTCCAGGTGGGACCTCAGGATCCCTCAGAATTACAGCTCGTCGCCAGACCGCAGACATCAGTTCCCCTGGAGAAAAAGGGATGCTTTGGAGGGTGGACTCTAGGGCTCAGGTTGCCAGGAAATGATTTGGGGGCTTTGCAGAACAAGGTTATGACAAGCCCTCACACTTAAAGGAACCGTGTTCCTTTTCAATGCCATCCCTCAATTGGAAATACCGGGGGATACGGGCACCTTCTTTTGGGGCTCACAGAACCGGACCCCCTGGCCCAATCGTTTTGAAACTTCCAAGGGGGTGTTGAAGTGAGGCACCAGATGCTACGCCGAAAATTTGGCGCCTCTACCTCAAAAAAAACAGCACCCACAGAGCCGCTGATACCCGCACATCAATTCTCCATTATACCCTATGGAGACTGGTGTTATTGTTTTTTATCATGGAGGAACAAAACTGTTCTGTCAGCAAATGGCAACCTTTTCATTATATGGGACAAAGAGGGAGAGGCGTTCATAGGGAAACACACCTGCTCTCTGCTGCTGGCTACTGGAGTCATGAACCAAAAGTGGAACCAGTTCCTGCCTGCGTAGCCCCTCCAAGGAATAGAAGGAGCTTATTTGACCAGGGCTTTTTTTTTGAGCAGGAACACAGTTCCGGCTGGCTTGGTGTCAGGGGGTGTGGCCTAATATGCAAATGAGCTCCGGCTGGACTTTTCCTACAAAGAAAGCCCCGGGGCCACACCCTGTTGATGCAGCCAATCCTCCAAGAGCTTACAGAAAAGAGCCTTGTAAGCTCTTGGAAGACTGGCTACATCCAGGGGTGTGTGGCCTAATATGCAAAGGGACTCCTGCTAGAATCCCACCCCTGGCCGCTCCTGTTTGCATAGCCTCCCCCTGAAATCATGCAAGGATGTTTCTCGGTCACGTCGGTCTGAAGCGGTCGAGCAAAGCAAGAGTCAAGTTGCAAATTTAAGACCGACAAAGTTTTATTCAGAACGTCCGCTGTCGCGTGCTAGAAGCACACTTCGACAAGACAACAGTATGGAATCGCAAGCAGTCCTAAATATAGAAAAAGTGGGCAGGGAGTAAGTATGCAGAGTCACGGAAACGTTTTTTAGCGGCTTAAAAGAATCAGAAGTTGGGGTCTCTTTGCGTTAGTTGTGTTAGTTTGGGCTAACTGGGCTGAAACAACAACGAAGGGTAATTAAGTTGGAATAGCAGATTGACGTCCATATACTAAACCCATTAAATATCCTGGGTGTGAAGTGTAATAAATGAACTTTGCATTCTAAACTCTACAAGCGATACGTAGCTCTGCTCACCGTACGTCATTCCTCATCTGAGGAAGTGTGCATGCACACGATAGCTTACATTCTGAAAAAAAGTTTGTTGGTCTTAAAGGTGCTAAAGGTAAAGGCAGTCCCCTGTGCAAGCACCAGTCGTTTCCGACTCTGGGGTGACGTTGCTTTCACCACGTTTTCACGGCAGACTTTTTACAGGGTGGTTTGCCCTTGCCTTCCCAGTCCTCTTCACTTCCCCGCAGCAAGCTGGGGACTCATTGGACCGACCTCGGAAGGATGGAAGGCTGAGTCAACCTGAGCCGGCTACCTGAACCCAGCTTCCACTGGGATCGAACTCAGGTTGTGTGCAGAGGGCTCCGACTGCAGTACTGCAGCTTTACCGCTCTGCGCCATGGAGTTCTCTTCTCTTAAAGGTTCTGCTTCACCCCTAGTCTGTTGTAATGTTAGCTGTGGGTTAAAATGAGGGCGTAGGTTTCTCAGAGGTTTGATTTAAACATGTGACACACATGCAAACATCATTCTCGTTTGCCATTAGAAAAAAGAATACATCAAAATATAGTGGAAGATGGGTTGGTATAGGTAATGAGATAAATGTCCAGTATCCCTAGTTGAGTATGTCAATACAAAAAACATTATTCTGATACACCAGGGATGTCGAACTCATTTGTTATGAGGGCCGGATCTGACAGAAATGAGACCTTGTTGGGCCGGGCCATGCTGGGCTGGGCCATGTTTGTATCTATTTAAGATTAGGTAGCAGAGATATAAATTTTATAAAGAACACAGACAAACCCAAACATATATTTTAAAAAACTTAAAACATGCTTAAAATGTTAGCACTCATTGGTTTTAAATATTCTTTCTCTGCATTTCTCCCATGGGATCCAGGAAACTGGGCAAAGGAAGCTGTGGCTAATTCCTCCCTCCCTCAGGGGACTGGTGGGGGGAGCCTCAGCCGATAGAAGGAAGAGGGGCTTGGCTCAGTAGCTGTGCTATGCAATTGAGAGAGCTTGGCAAAGCCAGCTATTCCTCTCCCCTTCCTCCCCAAGGGAGGAGCCTCAGCCAGAGAAGAAAATAAGAGGTTTTGTCTTTAGGTCCTGTGCGACTGAGCAAGCCTTGCAAAGTAGGGTTGCCAAGTCCAATTCAAGAAATATCTGGGGACTTTGGGGGTGGAGCCAGGAGACATTGGGGGCGGAGCCAGGAGCAAGGGTGTGACAAGCATAATTGAACTCCAAGGGAGTTCTGGCCATCACATTTAAAGGGACAGCACACCTTTTAGAATGCCTTCCTTCCATAGAAAATAATGGAGGATAGGGGCACCTTCTTTTGGGGCTCATAGAATTGGACCCCCTGGTCCAATCCTTTTGAAACTTGGGAGGTATTTTGGGGAGAGGCACTAGATACTATACAGAAAATTTGGCATCTCTACCTCAAAAAACAGCCTTCCCAGAACCCCTAACACCCGCGGATCAATTCCCTATCATTCCCTATGGGAATCGTTCCTGGAGGTGCATAATGGCTGCGGGGGTGGAGCTTCCCCCGCCGGCCAGCTGGCTGGGGGAGGGGGGAAGCCTGTAAAACCAGGGGATCCCCCGCTGGGACCTGGGGATTGGGAAGCCTAAAAGTAAGTTGTTATGCAGAAGGAAGCAAGAGAGAGGGAGAAGGAAGCAGATGACAGCCAGTTGCTCGGGGGGGGGGGCTGATAGGAGCCCTCTGGGGGCCTGATTCAGTCCCTGAACTGCACGTTCGACACCCCTGTGATACACTATTCTAAAAGAGAAATACATTGGTATACTGTGGATATATAGCTATATTTGGTGAATATGGGTTTAGTACATGTAATGAGATTTAAAAAACCCAATATCCCTGTTCAGTCCTGGGGAAGCGTTTGTTCCAAGTTTCATAATAATTTGTAATTCAACAATTTCCCTCTCCAGTCTGTTCTTGACGCTCCTTTGCAGCAAAACAGCTGCAAACAAACAAAACAAAAAGGTTGCTCTTCTGCTGTCTACAACGTATTGATACAGAAAGTGTTGTGTATTCTCCAAGAATCTGGGCAGTAAATTCAGTTTCAGATTCCTTCTGCAAAGTACCTTTTCACACGAGCCATAATCAACCTGCGGAACACACTGCCACAATGTACAGGGTACGGCTGATGGCACAGATGGCTTTAAAAGGGCGTTAAGAGAAATCTATGACAGATAAGTTTATCCAGGGCTGTTAGTCACGACAGCTAAACAGAACCTGCATGTCCTGAACCAGTTTATCTGCAAATACAAATTACTGGGGCACAACCACCCAGGTAGACTTTGACCTCTGTGCCTTGCATGTCGGCTACATGAAAAACAGGATGTTGGACAAAACACCCTCCACTCCGGGGCGGCCAAACTTGCTTCATGTAAGAGCCACATAGAATAAATGACAGATGTCTGAGAGCCGGAAAGAAGGAAGGAAGGAAATGGACGGGGAGGGGAAGGGAGAGGTGGAAAGAAGGCAATTTTAACTTTAAATGCATTCTCCAAGCTGCCAGGCTGACCTGGCTTGGAGAAGTGATTTGAAAAGGCAAATGCCTTCTCCGAGCTGGCCAATGGGACAGCGGGAGCTTCAAGAGCCACCCTCTGTGTGTGAAAGAGCCACAGTTTGCCCACCCCCGCTTTCTTCCAGATTGGCTCCCCGCCCCCCTCCATTTCCAAATCACCAGCAACTGGCTTTCTAATTTTTGGTTTCCTAGTCAGTTTCGAGTCGACGAATCCTCTCCGCTTTTTGGCCGACGGACAAATCGAAGCATGACTCAAGAACACCGGTCCAGTTGCCAGCACTCAATATGGCATCGGTGGCTCTAGTTTTTCTCTTCGACGCTACCGAACGGGATGTCAGAGAATTTACAGCGTAGATGCCGGGAAAGCATAGAGTTCAGACTGGGGGCGCCTTGGGGCGGAGATCCAGGCCTCAAGTTCAGCAGGAGCTCACAGGAGCGCAGCTCCTGAACCTTTCTGATGGTTCCCCCTCTTCTTCCCCGCCTACCTTTTCCACTGAACAGTAGGTGCAGCTGCATAACAATCCCTGGATTAGGAGAGCAGGCAGCCAGCCAGCCACAAGCAGCTTTGCCACGCCCCCAGCAGCCCTCATTAACCCCTGGAGAAGCCCGTGCCTCCCTTTCTCCACTTCTGATGTGATTTTGGGCAGCGGGTGGCTTGCTGGCAGCCCAGGAGAGCCCCAGGCGAGCGAGGGCTGCTTGGGCTGGCTGGATCTCTAGTCAGCCCAAGCAGGCCTCACTTGCCCGGGGCTCTCCTTTCTTGCATCGGGTTGCTTTTGGCTGCGTGTGTGGGGGGGGGTTGGCATATGATAACGAGTTATGCTAATGAGCTCCACCACCTATTTTTCTACAAAACGACCCTTGCAGAGACCCATCCCCGTTTGCTTGTTACTGATTCAACGGCTGTTTTCTTCCCCACCCCTCCGTTCCCTTTGACAGGATGCCGGCGTACCCCTGTCTCCGCCACCTTCAAGGCCGTGGAAACTCCTTCGCTCTCGACAGGCGAACAAATGCCCCCCTTCCCCTGGTTTTGTGGCTTTCCCTTTGTCATCCTATGCCTGGGAGATTCTTGAAGGCTGGGACGCTGAAGGGAAGGCCACGGTACTGCAGGCCCGGCTGGGGCAAGAAGACCCACCTCGCAAGGCCGGCGTCCGGGAGCTGCTGGAGATTCTCTAGCGGACCGTTGTCTCCCACAGTAGCAACGCTGCTTTATAACGAGTCGGTGCCATTGGTCCATCCAGCCCAGCAACGTCTCTTCTGATTGGCTGTCAAGCCAGCGGGGTCTGCCAAGGGTTGCCAACCTCCAGGCGGGAAAGGCAAACGGGATCACAGTTAGGGTTGCCAGTCCCCAGGTGAAAATATCTAACCACAAGAAAAGTCACACGTGCAGGAGGTTTGAAGAAAGCAAATGCTCCGGGTACAGAATGCCTCTTATGCCAGTTTGGTGTAGTGGGTGAAGTGTGCGGACTCTTATCTGGGGAGAACCGGGTTTGATTCCCCACTCCTCCACTTGCACCTGCTGGAATGGCCTTGGGTCAGCCATAGCTCTGGCAGGAGTTGTCCTTGAAAGGGCAGCTTCTGGGAGACCTCTCTCAGGCCAATCCTGCCTCACAGGGTGTCTGTTGTGGGGGAGGAAGGGAAAGGAGATTGTGAGCCGCTCTGAGACTCTTCGGAGTGGAGGGCGGGATATAAAATCCAATATCTCATCTACCTCACAGGGTGTCTGTTGTGGGGGAGGGAGGGAAAGGAGATTGTGAGCCGCTCTGAGATTCTTCGGAGTGGAGGCGGGATATAAATCCAATATCTTTATCTACCTCACAGGGTGTCTGTTGTTGGGGGAGGAAGGGAAAGGAGATTGTGAGCCGCTCTGAGACTCTTCGGAGTGGAGGGCGGGATATAAATCCAATATCTTCATCTACCTCACAGGATGTCTGTTGTGGGGGAGGAAGGGAAAGGAGATTGGTGAGCCGCTCTGAGACTCTTCGGAGTGGAGGGTGGGATATAAATCCAATATCTTCATCTACCTCACAGGGTGTCTGTTGTGGGGGAGGAAGGAAAGGAGATTGTGAGCCGCTCTGAGACTCTTCGGAGTGGAGGGCGGGTTATAAATCCAATATCTTCATCTACCTCACAGGGTGTCTGTTGTGGGGGAGGAAGGGAAAGGAGATTGTGAGCCGCTCTGAGACTCTTTGGAGTGGAGGGCGGGATATAAATCCAATATCTTCATCTACCTCACAGGGTGTCTGTTGTGGGGGAGGAAGGGAAAGGAGATTGTGAGCCGCTCTGAGACTCTTCGGAGTGGAGGGCGGGATATAAATCTAATATCTTCATCTACCTCACAGGGTGTCTGTTGTGGGGGGGGGGGGGAAGGTAAAGGAGATTGTGAGCCGCTCTGAGACTCTTCAGAATGGAGGGCGGGATATAAATCCAATATCTTCATCTACCTCACAGGGTGTCTGTTGTGGGGGAGGAAGGGAAAGGAGATTGTGAGCCGCTCTGAGACTCTTCGGAGTGGAGGGCGGGAAATAAATCCAATATCTTCATCTACCTCACAGGGTGGCTGTTGTGGGGGGGGGGGTGAAGGTAAGGAGATTGTGAGCCACTCAGACTCTTCAGAGTGGAGGGCGGGATATAAATCCAATATCTTCATCTACCTCACAGGGTGTCTGTTGTGGGGGAGGAAGGGAAAGGAGATTGTGAGCCGCTCTGAGACTCTTCGGAGTGGAGGGTGGGATATAAATCCAATATCTTCTTCTTCTCTTCTTATTTACTGAGGAATACTTCCAAATTTCCCATAAAGATACTGACTTCCACAAACAGAAAAAATGAATTTCTTTTACTGTTATCACAAAGTTCATACCACATTCATAGTTATTCCGGATTAGCCAGGCCGGGTATGCATGTAAGCTGATGGTGTTTGCCGATTTTTAAAAGTTTTATCCATTTCAAGGAATTGAGGATAGGGAATAGGAAGGGATAGGAAATAAGAGTACATATTGACCTTATTCTGCATAAAAATACTTTCAAGAAATACAAGTGGCAGAGACTTTTCTGCTAGGATTACAAATAGAAAAATTTCCAAAAGAAGATAGGACTTTAATTTGGTATCTGCTCTCAGCTGCTAGGACACTGTATGCGCAGCTGTGGAAACAAGAAAAAATACCAGAGAAATGGGACTGGATTGTGAAAGTTTTATCGTGGAGCGAGATGGATTAAATTAACAAGAACCTTGAGAGACTATGATCTGGAAGTGTTTAAAAAGGAGTGGAAGAAATTTAAAAAATATATAGAGTTAGAATGGAACGTAAAAAGGACATTGGACAATTTTTTAATATGAATGAAGAAAAAGACAGTGTGTTTTGATGAGTTTGGGATACTTTTATATTTGGATTTAAATATATAACTTCGGGGTAAGTCTAATAGCGGAGGGAGGGGGGATTGAAAATATCATATGGGTTAGGGATAGAAAAGATATAACTAAACATCGTAACCGTAGGTTTATTAATGAATTGTTAAAATACAACATTGGAGGGAGGGGGGATTGAAATGTCATACGGATTAATATTGAGATAATTAAGAAATAACTAAGTTGTGTAATCATATGATATCAATAAATTGTTAAAACCCAAAGAAATACAAGTCTGTATCTGCAGTACTTTCTTAAAATACATAAATTGTCACATATTATTATCTCTAAACTCTACGTCATCAACATTTTGATATTTTATGTTACAAATCTTTTTGTTAAATATCTGTTGAATTTGACAATTCCAATAAAGGCAATCTTGTAATACAGAGGACAGGAAAAAAAAGGAAATATACGTTCCCACCAGAGAATCTTACGAGTCTTGAGCGTCTAACCAGGCATAAAATGGCATCCAATATTTTCTTGCTTCTTCCTTAGATTTCCCAGCCAACAGCTGGGATTAAGATGTTGGTATTTGGAAAATATATATGAATTACCTCAGCATACAGACAGCTAATCTGGATTGACTATGAATGTTGTATGAACTTTGTGATAACGGTAAAAGAAATTAATTTTTCTATTTGTGGAAGTCAGTATCTTTATTGGAAATTTGGAAGTATTCATCAGTAAATAAGAAGCATTCTGTATGTGGAGCTTTTGCTTTCTTCAAATCCCCAGGTGGGGGCAGGGGATCCCCCGCTTTGGAGGCCCTCTCCCCACTTCATGGACATCAGAAAGGCGGGGGGGGGGAGGAGGAGGGAAATGTCTGCTGGGCACTCCATTATTCCCATATAGAGACCAATTCCCATAGGGAATAATGGAGATTTGATCTGTGGGTATCTGGGGCTCTGTGGGGGCTGTTTTTTGAGGTAGAGACACCAAGTTTCCAGCATAGCATCTGGTGCCTCTCCTCAAAAGACCCTCCAAGCTTCAAAAAGATTGGCCTGAGGGCTCCAATTCTATGAGGTGTCCCCTATCCTTCATTATTTCCAGCGAAGGGAAGGCATTTAAAAGGTGTGAGGGTCCTTTAAATGTGATGGCCAGAACTCCCTTCACAGTTCAATTATGCTTGTCACAACCTTTCTCCTGGCTCCACCCCCAAAGTCTCCTGGCTCCACCCCTAAAGTCTCCTGGCTCTACCCCCAAAGACCCCAGAAATGTCTTGAATTGGACTTGGCAACCCTAACCACAGTATACAAAACAACGGAAAGCAGAAAGCTATAAAGACTGTGTGGGCAGAATATATTGAGGTGGGTAGCCATGCTGGTTTGAAGCCACGGAACAAGTCAGAATCCAACGGCACCTTCAAGGCCAACACAGATTCTTTTACTATTTATTACAGGGGGAGGGACGGTGCTCAGTGGTAGAGCATCTGCTTGGCAAGCAGAAGGTCCCAGGTTCAATCCCTGGCATCTCCAACTAAAAAGGGCCCAGGCAGTAGGTGTTGGAGATGGAGGGACGGTGGCTCAGTGGTAGAGCATCTGCTTGGAAAGCAGGAGGTCCCAAGTTCAGTCCCCGGCATCTCCAACTAAAAAGAGCCCAGGCCGTAGGTGTTGGAGATGGAGGGACGGTGGCTCAGTGGTAGAGCATCTGCTTGGGAAGCAGGAGGTCCCAGGTTCAATCCCTGGCATCTCCAAAAAAGGGTCCAGGCAAATAGGTGTGTAAAACCTCAGCTTGAGAGCCTGGAGAGCCGCTGCCAGTCTGAGTAGACAAGACTGACTTTGATGGATCAAGGGTCTGATTCAGTAGAAGCAGCTTCATATGTCCATATGTACATTATATAATTTTTTTTAAAAAAATCTTGGTCTTAAAGGAGCCACTGGGTTCTAATTGTTCTAATGCAAAATCTAATAACTGTTGTTAGTTGCCTTGAATCTGTCAGGGGAGGGCAAGCTACAAATGTAATAAAATAAATAAATAAAATAAGAACACTAAATATTGGATGTAAAGAATAAATAAACAAACCATTGACAAATTCAACGTGTCTGTAGTATTGAAAAGACTGTCAAACGTAATTATACAATTATAGAAAAAATGTACACAAATGCAGAGAGTCGGTTTGGTGTAGTGGTTTAACGTGCGGATTCTTATCTGGGAGAATGGGGTTTTGATTCCCCACTCCTCCACTTGCAGCTGCTGGAATGGCCTTGAGTAGGGTGACCATAATGTCTGAAGGCCAGCCAGGGACACGTTGGGGGGGGGGGAAGGTAGGGGTGCGCAGCGCGCGAAGTGCGTGCGCCGCCGGAAACAGGAAGTGACGCCACTTCCGGTGACGTCATGCCACCACAGGAAACAGGAAGTGACATCACTTCCTGTGACATCATTTTCCCGCGTCACCTGCCGGAAATGGGAAGTGACATCACTTCCTGTGACATCATTTCCCCCAAATGACATCATTTCCCCAAATGCCACTGCGGAAACATGAAGTGACTTCACAGCACTTCCTGTGACGTCCCAAAAATCCCCCAAATATCACCGCCGGAAACAATTTTGTTCTGAAATCCTTGTATATACTTCATCAGTATATGGGATAAGGCACTTTCTCAACTGTGCTGCATAATGCAGCCTATTTATTTTGTCCTGTTTGCTCTGTTGGCTCTATCTGCGCCACCTTCATCACTTTCGGGGTGTGGATCCCCCAGTGGGGTGGTCTCCCGACTCCCTCCGCCGGCTGTTTCTGATAGCCCTGCGCCCCTCTTTCATTTGATATGTGTCCCCGTGCGGGTGCCACCCTCCCGCCGGGAGATGCCGGCAAAATGAGCCCCCTTGAGGCTTATGGCGGCAGGGCTCGGGGGAAGCGAGCTAGACTGCTGTTCTTTTGAGGGGGTTATAGAGTGTTTCGAGCCCGTCCCTGTGGCATCGGTCCCATCGTTGTGGGGCCCAGGGGGCCGGCGCAGCGGTATGCCGAAGCAGCCTGTCACTAATAACACAGGTCGAGATGCAGGACAGGAACCCGGAAGTGACCGACAGGCTGCTTCAGCGTGCCGCTGCGCCGGCCCCCTGGGCCCACAACGATGGGACCGATGCCACAGGGACGGGCTCGAAACACTCTATAACCCCTCAAAAGAACAGCAGTCTAGCTCGCTTCCCCCGAGCCCTGCCGCCATAAGCCTCAAGGGGGCTCATTTTGCGGCATCTCCCGGCGGGAGGGTGGCACCCGCACGGGACACATATCAAATGAAAGAGGGGGCGCAGGGCTATCAGAAACAGCCGGCGGAGGGAGTCACGAGACCACCCCACTGGGGATCCACACCCGAAAGTGATGAAGGTGGCGCAGACAGAGCCAACAGAGCCAACAGGACAAAATAAATAGGCTGCATTATGCAGCACAGTTGAGAAAGTGCCTTATCCCATATACTGATGAAGTAAATACAGGATCTGAGAACAAAATTGCACCAGAAAGACACAAACACAAAGCTCCCTTACACTGAATCAGTGCTTGGGTCCACCAATAGTCAGTATTGTCTACTCCAGTCACAAACACAAAGCTCCCTTACACTGAATCAGCGCTTGGGTCCACCAAAGTCAGTATTGTCACATAAGAACATAAGAGAAGCCCTGTTGGATCAGGCCAGTGGCCATCCAGTCCAACACTCTGCGTCACATAAGAACATAAGAGAAGCCCTGTTGCATCAGGCCAGTGGCCCCTCCAGTTCAACACTCTGTGTAACATAAGAATATAAGAGAAGCCCTGTTGCATCAGGCCAGTGGCCCCTCCAGTCCAACACTCTGTGCCACATAAAAATATAAGAGAAGCCCTGTTGCATCAGACCAATGGCCCCTCCAGTCCAACACTCTGTGCCACATAAAAATATAAGAGAAGCCCTGTTGCATCAGACCAATGGCTCATCCACTCCACCACTCTGGTCACATAAGAACATAAGAGAAGCCCTGTTAGATCAGGCCAGTGGCCCCTCCAGTCCAACACTCTGTGTCACATAAGAACATAAGAGAAGCCCTGTTGGATCAGGGCCAGTGGCCCCTCCAGTCCAACACTCTGTGCCACATAAAAATATAAGAGAAGCCCTGTTGCATCAGACCAATGGCTCATCCACTCCACCACTCTGGTCACATAAGAACATAAGAGAAGCCCTGTTAGATCAGGCCAGTGGCCCCTCCAGTCCAACACTCTGTGTCACATAAGAACATAAGAGAAGCCCTGTTGGATCAGGCCAGTGGCCCCTCCAGTCCAACACTCTGTGTCACATAAAAATATAAGAGAAGCCCTGTTGCATCAGGCCAGTGGCCCCTCCAGTCCAACACTCTGTGTCACATAAGAACATAAGAGAAGCCCTGTTGGATCAGGCCAGTGGCCCCTCTAGTCCAACACTCTGTGTCACATAAGAACATAAGGAGGGAAGGAAGGGAGGAGGGAGGGAAGGGAAGGGAAGGGAAGGGAAGGGAAGGGAAGGAAGGGAAGGGAAGGGAAGGGAAGGGAAGGGAGGGAAGGAAGGAAGGAAGGAAGGAAGGAAGGAAGGAAGGAAGGAAGAGAAGGAAGGAAGGAAGGAAGGAAGGAAGGAAGGAAGGAAGGAAGGAAGGAAGGAAGGAAGGAAGGAAGGAAGGAAGGAAGGAAGGAAGGAAGGAAGGAAGGAGGGGAGGGAGGGAAGGAAGGGGGGAGGGAGGGAAGGAAGGAAGGAAGGAAGGGGGGGGGAGGGAGGAGGGAGGGAAGGAAGGAAGAAAGAAAGGAAGGAAGGGAGGGAGGGAAGGAAGAAGGAAGGAGGGAAGGGAGTGAGGGAAGGAAGGGAGGGAAGGAAGGAAGGAAGAAAGGAAGGAAGGGAGGAGGGAGGGGAGGAAGGAAGGAAGGAAGGAAGGAAGGAAGGAAGGAAGGAAGGAAGGAAGGAAGGGAAGGGAGTGAGGGAAGGAGGGAAGGAAGGAAGGAAGGAAGAAAGGAAGGAAGGGAGGGGAGGGAGGAGGGGAGGGAAGAAAGGAAGGCCGCCCCCCCCGCTTACCTGCTTCCAGGGGCGACGGAGAGTCCAGCGGCGGCGGCGGCGAGTCCTGCGGCGGCGGCCTCGCGGCGAGGGAGGGAGGGAGCTGCCGGCGCTGGCCTCTGGAGGCCTCCAGGGACCAGCGCCGGCTGCTCTGCGGCCTCTCCGCGGCCTCCGCTGGTCCCTGGAGGCCCTCCAGAGACTCTGGAGGGCCTCCAGGGACCAGCGGAGGCCGCGGGGGAGGCCTTCGCTGGTCGGCGCTGGTCCCGGAAGGCCTTCCAGAGGCTCTGGAAGGCCTTCCGGGACCAGCGCCGGGTTGCTCCACGGCGTCCCCCGCGGCCTCCGCTGGTCCCTGGAGGCCCTCCAGAGACTCTGGAGGGCCTCCAGGGACCAGCGGAGGCCGCGGGGAGGCCTTCGCTGGTCGGCGCTGGTCCCGGAAGGCCTTCCAGAGGCTCTGGAAGGCCTTCCGGGACCAGCGCCGGGTGCTCCGCGGCGTCCCCCGCGGCCTCCGCTGGTCCCTGGAGGCCCTCCAGAGACTCTGGAGGGCCCTCCAGGGACCAGCGGAGGCCGCGGGGAGGCCCTTCGCTGGTCGGCGCTGGTCCCGGAAGGCCTTCCAGAGGCTCTGGAAGGCCTTCCGGGACCAGCGCTGGGTGCTCCGCGGCGTCCCCCGCGGCCTCCGCTGGTCCCTGGAGGCCCTCCAGAGACTCTGGAGGGCCTCCAGGGACCAGAGGAGGCCGCGGGGAGGCCTTCGCTGGTCGGCGCTGGTCCCGGAAGGCCTTCCAGAGGCTCTGGAAGGCCTTCCGGGACCAGCGCCGGGTGCTCCGCGGCGTCCCCGCGGCCTCCGCTGGTCCCTGGAGGCCCTCCAGAGACTCTGGAGGGCTTCCAGCGACTCAGCGGAGGCCGCGGAGAGGCCTCCGCCACCGCTGCCGGCCCCGCGCGCGGGCGGGGAAGGCTGCGAGTGAGGGAGGGAGCGTCCCTGCGCGTGCGCAGGCGGCAGGGACGCTCCCTCCCTCACTCGCCGCCTTCCCCGCCGGCGCCCGCGGCCCACCGCCTCCGGGGCTGGCTAAACCGGGACCTTTAATGGTCCCGGAATAGGCAGCCCGGGAGCCGGGATTGGGTGGCCAGAACCGGGAATGTCCCGGGAGACCGGGACGGTCTGGCCACCCTAGCCTTGAGTCAGTCATCGTTCTTGCAGAGTGGTCCTTGAAAGGACAGCTGCTGTGAGAGCTCTCTCAGCCCCATACACATCACAGGGTGTCTGCTGTGAGGGAGGAAGGGAAAAGAGATAGTAGGCCGCTCTGTCCTCAAAAGAGCAGCTTCTGGGAGAGCTCTCACCAGCCTCACAGGGTGTCTGTTTTGGGGGAAGAAGATAAAAGGAGATTGTAAGCCGCGCTGAGACTCTGATTCAGAGAGAAGAGTGGGGTATAAATCTGCAGTCTTCTTCAATGGAGATCCCGGGGATGCAACCCAGAACCCCCTGCATGCAAAGCAGGGGCTTGACCCCCCCCCCCCCCCAAGCTAGGAACCCCCCCTTCATTTTGAAGTCCTACAGCAAACCAGTGAAGCTGATGTAGTCCCGGGTTCAAATCTCCACTCAGGCATGAAATCTCTGGGAAAGCCTCAGAGTTTCTCTTTCTGCCAGTACAATCCTAAACAGAAGTCAACAGACTCTGTGTGATGTCGCATGGCTTAGGATTGCCCAGTGAACATAAGAGAAGCCATGTTGGATCAGGTCAATGGCCCACCCAGTCCAACATTCTGTGTCACAAAGCGGTCAAAAAACCAGGTGCCATCAGGAGGTCCATCAGTGGGGCCAGGACACTAGAAGCCCTCACACTGTTGCCTCCCCTCCCAAGCACCAAGAAGACAGAGCATCACTGCCCCAGACAGAAGAACATAAGAGAAGTCATGTAAATAAATAGGAGAATGTAAAGAAATGTTAAGAAGAATGGTAGAAGATGGCTCACCCAGTCCAACATTCTGTGTCACAAAGCGGTCAAAAAACCAGGTGCCATCAGGAGGTCCATCAGTGGGGCCAGGACACTAGAAGCCCTCACACTGTTGCCTCCCCTCCCAAGCACCAAGAAGACAGAGCATCACTGCCCCAGACAGAAGAACATAAGAGAAGTCATGTAAATAAATAGGAGAATGTAAAGAAATGTTAAGAAGAATGGTAGAAGATGGCTAAGAATTAAGGGCAAAAGAGCTTGAGAGAGATAATGTTGCACTTAATTAGATTTTGTAAAGAGCAACTGCTCACCTCATCTTTGTTTGTTTTGTTATACGTGTTTAAGTATGGTGTGAGATTTTTATGTTTTGTGGAAATTCGAATAAAATACTGAAATCAAAGAGAAGCCATGTTGGATCAGGCCGATGGCCCATCCAGTCCACGTCACACAATTGCCAAAAAAAGAGGTGCCATCAGGAAGTCCACCAGTGGGGCCAGGACACTAGAAGCCCTCCCACTGTGCCCCTCCCCACCCAAGCACCAAGAATACAGAGCATCACTGCCCCAGACAGAAGAGAAGCCATGTTGGATCAGGCCGATGCCCATCCAGCCCAACACTCTGTGTCACACAGTGGCCAAAAACCTCAGGTGCCATCAGAAGGTCCATCAGTGGGGCCAAGGCACTAGAAGCCCTCATCCTGTTGCCCCTCCCAAGCCCCAAGAATACAGAGCATCACTGCCCCAGACAAAGAGTTCCAACAATACGCTGTGGCTAAGAGCCACGGATGGACTTCTGCTCCATATTTTTATCCAATCCCCTCTTGAAGCTGGCTATGCTTGCTTACTATACAAAAGAAGGTGTCTGTTGTATAAAGAAGAGAGGTCAGCCATGCCGCCTTGTGAAAGTTATAATTATAAAAGCCTTGCAGTTGTTCTAACCTGCACACCTACGTCAGACATAATTTGCAAAGGATAAAAGGGGAAGCTGCGTGATTCAGGATGACTTATCCCACCTCCTCCCTGTTGCTTCAACCTGCGACTCCCCCTTATGCAGACATTCCACGTTGCTTTCAGGAGAAAGCAAGCTGTGATTTTTGCTTCTCCGCCCGTTTCCTTGTATCGAATTGTTTCCCCGGTTCGAACAGACGCAGCTTTCAGCAACCACAATAAATCACCTTTTTTGATCGACTGTATGAATTGATGTGGTACACTGAGTGTGCAAGGGATAGATCCCTTGTCTGTTCACCAGTTTATTATTACGAGGTTCACTGTGGCCAAGTGCAAAGTAATGCACATTGGGGCCAAGAATCCCAGCTACAAATACAAGTTGATGGGGGGTGAACTGGCAGAGACTGAGCAAGAGACAGATCTTGGGGTCGTGGTAGATAACTCACTGGAAATGTCAAGACAGTGTGCGACTGCAATAAAAAAGGCCAACGCCATGCTGGGAATTATTAGGAAGGGAACTGAAAACAAATCAGCCAGTATCATAATGCCCCTGTATAAATCGATGGTGCGGTCTCATTTCAAATACTGTGTACAATTCTGGTCACCGCACCTCAAAAAGAATATTATAGCATTGGAGAAAGTCCAGAAAAGGGCAACTAGAATGATTAAAGGTTTGGAGCACTTTCCCTATGAAGAAAGGTTAAAACACTTGGGGCTCTTTAGCTTGGAGAAACGTCGACTGCGGGGTGACATGATAGAGGTTTACAAGATAATGCATGGGATAGAGAAAGTAAAGAAAGAAGTACTTTTCTCCCCTTTTCACAATACAAGAACTCATGAGCATTCAATGAAATTGCTGAGCAGTCGGGTTAGAATGGATAAAAGGAAGTACTTCTTCACCCAAAGGTGATTAACATGTGGAATTCACTGCCACAGGAGGGGATGGTGGCTACAAACACAGCCAGCTTCAAGAGGGGATTGGATACGCATATGGAGCCGAGGTCCATCAGTGGCTCTTAGCCACAGTATGTTGTTGGAAGTGTCTGTCTGGGGCGGTGATGCTCTGTATTCTCGGTGCTTGAGGGGGTGCAAAGTGGAAGGGCTTCTAGCCCCACTTGTGAACCTCCTGATGGCACTTGGGTTTTGTTTTCTGGCCACTGTGTGACACAGAATGTTGGACTGGACGGGCCACTGGCCTGATCCAACATGGCTTCTCTTATGTTCTTATTACAGTCCAAGGCCAGCACAGATCAAAACAAACCAATCCTCACAAAACACAAAAAGTGCATGGGGATCCTACAGCACTCCGGAAGGGGGGTGGGGGCGGAGGAAGAAAACAAACATGTTTATCACTCCTTTGTGTATTCTTTGCGAATTCCAAAGGCTACAGCCAAAAATCTGGAGCAAGAAAGTGTAACTTGGGAATCTGAATCTGCCAGAAGTATATTCCTTAATTCAGAGTCCGGAAGACCCTTAAATTTCACCAGGAAAGGTTGGATAAATTTGGCTCGTATTTTTTATAGAGACTACACACAAGCAGAGTATGTTCGACAGTTTCTACTTTACCTGTGCCACACAAAAAAACACACGCAAGCATAGGAACCATTTTATAGCGACCCTTTACGACTGCAGAAGGAAAAGTGTTACATCGGGCCATAGAAAAGGCCCTTCTATGGGATGGAATTACCAGATTCGAGAGATAGGGGGCTGGGGAAACGACATCTCTCTTCTGGGAAAAGGAACAGTCCCCTGTGCAAGCACCAGTCGTTTCCGACTCTGGGTTGACATTGCTTTCACGTTTTCACGGCAGACTTTTTACGGGGTGGTTTGCCATTGCCTTCCCCAGTCCTCTACCCTTTCCCCCTCAGGAAGCTGGGGACTCCTTTGACCGACCTCGGAAGGATGGAAGGCTGAGTCAACCTGGAGCCGGCGACCTGAAAACCCAGCTTCCGCCGGGGATCAAACTCAGGTCGCGAACAGAACTTAGGACTGCAGTACTGCAGCTTTAATACTCTGCACCACAGGGCTCTTTTTAAAGGTAAAGGTAGTCCCTTGTGTAAGTACCAGTTGTTTCTGACTCTGGGGTGACATTGCTTTCACGTTTTCATGGCAGACTTTTTACGGGGTGGTTTGCCCTTGCCTTCCCCAGTCCTCTACGCTTTCCCCCCAGCAAGCTGGGGACTCCTTTGACCAACCTCGGAAGGATGGAAGGCTGAGTCAACCTGGAGCCGGCGACCTGAAAACCCAGCTTCCGCCGGGGATCGAACTCAGGTCGCGAACAGAACTTAGGACTGCAGTACTGCAGCTGTAATACTCTGCGCCACAGGGCTCTTTTTAAAGGTAAAGGTAGTCCCTTGTGTAAGTACCAGTCGTTTCTGATTCTGGGGTGACATTGCTTTCACAACGTTTTCACGGCAGACTTTTTACGGGGTGGTTTGCCCTTGCCTTCCCCAGTCATCTACGCTTTTTCCTCAGCAAGCTGGGGACTCATTTTACTGACCTCGGAAGGATGGAAGGCTGAGTCAACCTGGAGCCGGCGACCTGAAAACCCAGCTTCCGCCGGGGATCGAACTCAGGTCGCGAACAGAACTTAGGACTGCAGTACTGCAGCTGTAATACTCTGCGCCACAGGGCTCTTTTTAAAGGTAAAGGTAGTCCCTTGTGTAAGTACCAGTCGTTTCTGACTCTGGGGTGACATTGCTTTCACAACGTTTTCACGGCAGACTTTTTACGGGGTGGTTTGCCCTTGCCTTCCCCAGCTCTACGCTTTCCCCCCCAGCAAGCTGGGGACTCCTTTGACCAACCTCGGAAGGATGGAAGGCTGAGTCAACCTGGAGCCAGCTACCTGAAAACCCAGCTTCCACCAGGGATCGAACTCGGGTCACGAGCAGAGCTTTAACACTGCGCCAGCACTACAAATCTCTTCTGGAGAGGCGTATAAGATCTCGAAACCTTGCCAATATCGTTCTGTCTCTCAGTGTCTAGTATTCTCTGCTTGACTATAGTCCTTGCTTGGTCTAGGGCAGGGGTGGCTAACGACGGCTCTCCGGATGTTTTTTTGCCTACAGCTCCCATCATCCCCAGCCATGCTGGCTGGGGCTGAAGGGAGCTGTAGGCAAAAAAACATCCGGAGAGCTGTCATTGGCCACCCATGCTCTAGGGCCATTATCTGTAAAGACTCAGGTGAAAAGCCAAGCATAGACACCTTCTGGTGAATAGCCCTCATACCAATCCCTGAGAATCTCTTGTCTGTTGTGCAGAGAGGCCCTGGCAATTGGGACGCCAGCCTCCAGGTGGGACTAACCACAAGTGTTCCCTCTGAGTGGAGTGTGAGCTAGCCCACATATTTTTAGCCTCCAGCTCACACGCTTTTTGCCTTAGCTGAGGAAGGATGACCCCAGAGCACAGGCATTTCTTCCGTAGCTCATAACTTCCAGGCTAGGAGCTCCCAAAGTAGAATTCTTGCTCACAAAGACTCCGCAGCTTGGAGGGAACACCGCTTTCGACGTGCCTGTCTGAAGACTGCATTTTAAATACTTTTGTGGATGGGATGGGGGAGTACAAAACAGAGGAAGGTTTGTCCAGATGGGAAAAGAGGATGGAGCTTTCGAATGTGCTCCTGCTGAAAGCCATCGATACCAAACAGAAGAGAAGACTGGATTTACACCCACCCTTTACTCGGAGCCTCGAAGCAGTTTACAATGCCAGTTTGGTGCAGTGGTTAAGTGCGCGGACTCTTATCTGGGAGAACTGGGTTTGATTCCCCACTCCTCCACTTGCACCTGCTGGAATGGCCTTGGGTTAGCCATAGCTCTGGCAGGAGATGTCCTTGAAAGAGCAGCTTCTGGGTGAGTCCTCTCAGCCTAACCTGCCTCACAGGGTGTCTGTTGTGGGGGAGGAAGGGAAAGGAGATTGTAGGCTGCTCTGAGAGTCTGTCCTTGAAAGGGCAACTTCTGGGAGAGCCCTCTCAGCCCCACCTGCCTCACAGGGTGTCTGTTGGGGGGGGGGGTAGGGAAAGAAGATTGTAGGCCCCTCTGAAACTCTGTCCTTGAAAGGGCAACTTCTGGGAGAGCTCTCTCAGTCCCACCTACCTCACAGGGTGTCTGTTGTGGGGGGGGGGAGGAGGAAAAGGAGATTGTAGGCCCCTCTGAGACTCTGTCCTTGAAAGGGCAGCTTCTGGGAGAGCTCTCTCAGCCTCACCTGCCTCACAAGGTGTCTGTTGTGGGGGAGGAAGGGAAAGGAGATTGTAGGCCACTCTGAGACTCTGTCCTTGAAAGGGAAGCTTCTGGGAAAGCTCTCTCAGCCCCACCTGCCTCACAGGGTGTCTGTTGTGGGGGAGGAAGGGAAAGGAGATTGTAGGCCGCTCTGAGACTCTCCTTGAAAGGGCAGCTTCTGGGAGAGCTCTCTCAGCCCCACCTGCCTCACAGGGTGTCTGTTGTGGGGGAGGAAGGGAAAGGAGATTGTGAGCCGCTCTGAGACTCTGGGATTCATGTTGGAGAGCTGAATATAAATTCAATGTATGATTCTTCTTCTTCACAACAGACACAACTGAGGTAGGTGGGGCTAAGAGAACTGCTGTTAAGAGAACAGCTCTGAGAGAACTGTGGCTGACCCAAGGTTACCCAGCTGGCTGCATGTGGAGGAGGAGTGGGGGGGAATCAAACCTGGTTCTCCCAGAGAAGAATCGGTGCTCTTGACCACTACACCAAACTGCCTCTCAACAGGAACGTCACCAGACTGGATCTGGTTTTACCTCCCTGATTTTTGCGTGTGTCAGAGAAGGACACAAATCTGGCCCATTATGGTTCCTACAGCTATTTAAGCCAGAAGCTATCATATGGCAAGGAATCTTGTACTTGCTGTAAGGTTGCCAAGTCCAATTCAATAAATAATCTGGGGACTTTGGGGGTGGAGCTAGGAGGCATTGGGGGTGGAGCCAAGAAGCAAGGTTGTGAAAAGCATAACCGAACTCTAAAGAGAATTCTGGCCATCACTTTTAAAAGGACAGCATACCTTTTAAATGCCTTCCCTCCACTGGAAATAATGAAGGATCGGGTCACCTTCTTTGGGGGCTCATAGAATTGGATCCCCTGGTCCAAGCTTTTTGAAACTTGGCAAGTGTTTCGAGGAGAGGCACCAGATGCAGTGCTGAAAATTTGGTGCTCCCACTTCCAAAAACAGCCCCCTTCCAGAGCCCTAGATACCTGCAGATCAATTCTCCATTATTATGGAAATCAGTCTCCATAGGGTTAAGGCCTAGCAGACATTTCCCTCTTCTCTCTCTCTGATAACCCTGAAGCAGGGTGGGAGGACCTGCAACCCTGGGAGATCCCCTGCCTCCACCTGGGGATTGGCAACCCTAACTGGGGGGGGGAATCCCCCGTACTCAAGCAACCACTTGGGTGTCCTGATTTCTTGCACGGGTGAAACCAGGGAGTGACGAACACGAGATTCGTCTTCCGGAAGGCGACTACTGCCACCTACTGGAGCCAAAGCCGAACTCCACAAATGCTCTGCAGGAGGGTATCCGATTTCCAGCACGCCCACGGAAGGAAAGCTGCTGAGGCTGAGGCACGCACCATTATTGCATTATTAAGATTATTAATTATTATAATCATTAAGAGCACACGAAAAGCTGACATTCGAAGTAAAAACTGGTTGGTGCCGCTTGACTCCTGCTTTGTTCGACCATTATTGTTATTTCCGCTTTATTTATTTGGACAAGGAGCTCAGGGGTGTCGAACATTTGTTATGAGGGCGGGATCTGACATAACTGAGACCTTGTTGGGCCGGGCCATGTTGGACCGGGCCATGTGTGTACCTACTTAAGATTAGGTAGCAGAGATATAAATTTTAAGTTTGGGACCCTCCTAGTCCAATCCTTTGGAAACTTTTGGACTCCCTTCAGAGTTCAATGGTGCTTGTGACAACCTGGCTCCTGGCTCCGCCCCCAAAGTCTCCTGGCTCCACCCCCAAAGCCCCCAGATATTTCTTGAATTGGACTTGGCAACCCTACTAGAGTTGCCAATCCCCAGGTGGTAATACGCCTTGGGAATAATACCGCATGCTTGTATTAGCTTCAGTCTTTGCCCTTGAGTGCCATTATGAAAAACTTGCTGGATATCCCTCTTTGATAAAGACGGTGGAAACGGTGCAACAAGTATCCTGCCGGCTCCAGGCTCCGTCGGAGGGACATCGGGGAATCGGGGAGAGCCAGTTTGGTGCAGTGGTTAAGTGTGTGGACTCTTACCTGGGAGAACCGGGTTTGATTCCCCACTCCTCCACTTGCGCCTGCTGAGATGGCCTTGGGTCAGCCATAGCTCTGGCAGAGGTTGTCCTTGAAAGGGCAGCTGCTGTGAAAGCCCTCTCAGCCACACCCACCTCACAGGGTGTCTGTTGTGGGGGAGGAAGGGAAAGGAGATTGTGAGCCGCTCTGAGACTCTTCGGAGTGGAGGGCGGGATATAAATCCAATATCTTCATCTACCTCACAGGGTGTCTGTAGTGGGGGAGGAAGGGAAAGAAGATTGTGAACTGCTCTGAGACTCTTCGGAGTGGAGGGCGGGATATAAATCCAATACCTTCATCTACCTCACAGGGTGTCTGTTGTGGGGGAGGAAGGGAAAGGAAATTGTGAGCCGCTCTGAGACTCTTCGGAGTGGAGGGCGGGATATAAATCCAATATCTTCATCTTCTCACAGGGTGTCTGTTGTGGGGGAGGAAGGGAAAGGAGATTGTGAGCCGCTCTGAGACTCTTTGGAGTGGAGGGCGGGATATAAATCCAATATCTTCATCTACCTCACAGGGTGTCTGTTGTGGGGGAGGAAGGGAAAGGAGATTGTGAGCCGCTCTGAGACTCTTCGGAGTGGAGGGCGGGATATAAATCCAATATCTTCATCTACCTCACAGGGTGTCTGTTGTGGGGGAGGAAGGGAAAGGAAATTGTGAGCCGCTCTGAGACTCTTCGGAGTGGAGGGCGGGATATAAATCCAATATCTTCATCTACCTCACAGGGTGTCTGTTGTGGGGGAGGAAGGGAAAGGAGATTGTGAGCCGCTCTGAGACTCTTCAGAGTGGAGGGCGGGATATAAATCCAATATCTTCATCTACCTCACAGGGTGTCTGTTGTGGGGGAGGAAGGGAAAGGAGATTGTGAGCCGCTCTGAGACTCTTCGGAGTGGAGGGCGGGATATAAATCCAATATCTTCATCTACCTCACAGGGTGTCTGTTGTGGGGGAGGAAGGGAAAGGAAATTGTGAGCCGCTCTGAGACTCTTCGGAGTGGAGGGCGGGATATAAATCCAATATCTTCATCTACCTCACAGGGTGTCTGTTGTGGGGGAGGAAGGGAAAGGAAATTGTGAGCCGCTCTGAGACTCTTCAGAGTGGAGGGCGGGATATAAATCCAATATCTTCATCTACCTCACAGGGTGTCTGTTGTGGGGGAGGAAGGGAAAGGAGATTGTGAGCCGCTCTGAGACTCTTCGGAGTGGAGGGCGGGATATAAATCCAATATCTTCATCTACCTCACAGGGTGTCTGTTGTGGGGGAGGAAGGGAAAGGAGATTGTGAGCCGCTCTGAGACTCTTCGGAGTGGAGGGCGGGATATAAATCCAATATCTTCATCTACCTCACAGGGTGTCTGTTGTGGGGGAGGAAGGGAAAGGAAATTGTGAGCCGCTCTGAGACTCTTCGGAGTGGAGGGCGGGATATAAATCCAATATCTTCATCTACCTCACAGGGTGTCTGTTGTGGGGGAGGAAGGGAAAGGAAATTGTGAGCCGCTCTGAGACTCTTTGGAGTGGAGGGCGGGATATATACATCCAATATCTTCATCTACCTCACAGGGTGTCTGTTGTGGGGGAGGAAGATAAAGGAGATTGTGAGCCGCTCTGAGACTCTTCGGAGTGGAGGGCGGGATATAAATCCAATATCTTCATCTACCTCACAGGGTGTTTGTTGTGGGGGAGGAAGGGAAAGGAGATTGTAGGCCACTCTGAGAGACTGTCCTTGAAAGGGCAGCTTCTGGGTGAGCCCTCTCAGCCCCACCCGCCTCACAGAGTGTCTGTTGTGGGGGAGGAAGGGAAAGAAGATTGTGAACTGCTCTGAGACTCTTCGGAGTGGAGGGTGGGATATAAATCCAATATCTTCATCTACCTCACAGGGTGTCTGTTGTGGGGGAGGAAGGGAAAGGAGATTGTGAGCCGCTCTGAGACTCTTTGGAGTGGAGGGCGGGATAAAAATCCAATATCATCTTCTTCAAATATATTCCTTTTGGAAGAAAAATCTGCACAGGCACTTTGACTTACAAGCACTTTGTAAGCACTAAGCACTTTAAATGATTTGTTCGGATGCCACTGCGCTTAGATGCGTTCGGTAAATGAATTATATGTACTTACCTTACAATACTAATTATTGAAATGGATCGCGACAATCCAATACTTTGAAGGTTTATACGCTAATAATTACAAGTGAATTTATGATTGCATTCGTTATTTGTCACGGTTTTTCTCTGGGTTTTAATCCCCAGGTGGGTGCAGGGGATCCCCCGGTTTGGAGGCCCTCCCCCCACCCCCCGCTTCAGGGTAATCAGAAAGCAGGGGGAGGGAAGGAAATGTCTGCTGGGAACTCTATTATTCCCTATGGAGACCAATACAGTATAATGGAGAATTGATCCACAGGTATCTGGGGGAGCTGTTTCTGGGGGAGCAGGTATCTGGTGCGGTCTCATTTGGAGTACTGTGTGCAGTTCTGGTCGCCGCACCTCAAAAAGGATATTATAGCATTGGAGAAAGTCCAGAAAAGGGCAACTAGAATGATTAAAGGGCTGGAATACTTTCTCGATGAAGAAAGGTTGAAACGCTTTGGGCTCTTTAGCTTGGAGAAACGTCGCCTGCGGGGTGACATGATAGAGGTTTACAAGATAATGCGTGGGATGGAGAAAGTAGAGAAATAAGTACTTTTCTCCCTTTCTCGCAATACAAGAACTCGTGGGCATTCGATGAAATTGCTGAGCAGACAGGTTAAAACGGATGAAAGGGTGATTAACGTGCGGAATTCACTGCCACGGGAGGTGGCGGCGGCCACAAGCATAGCCACCTTCAAGAGGGGGGTTAGGTAAAAATATGGAGCAGAGGCCCATCAGTGGCTATTAGCCACAGTGTGTATATGTGTATGTATAATTTCTTTTGGCCACTGTGTGACACAGAGTGTTGGACTGGATGTGCCATTGGCCTGATCTAACACGGCTTCTCTTATGTTCTTATGAGTTCAATGGTGCTAATCACAACCTTGCTCCTGGCTCCACCCCCCAACATTTTCCTGGCCCCACCCCCACATTCTCCTGACCCCACCCCCAAAGTCCCCAGATATTTCTTGAATTGGATTTAGCAACCCTAGTCGCGACAGGCGACGTCACGTGCCGCCGAGCGCGACGCGTGTCCCCTTCGTGCAGCCGCGCCCCGACCTCTCGCCTCTGGTTCGAGGAGCGGCGAGCGGGAAGGCGGCGCCGCCCCGCTCCGCCCTTCGCCCCTCCTTCCCAGTGACCCGACGTGCCGAGAGGTGGAGACTCGCCGGGAAGGAGGCTGCCCGCCCTCGGCTGCCCTCCGCCAGCCAACCTGACGGCACCCCAGCCTGGGCGGAGCCCCGCGCCGGCTTCCCCCGGCGGCACGCTGCGCTAGGGCGCGGCACACACCCGTCCCCCGCGCCCCAGAGCGCCCCCGACGACGGCCCGGGAGAGGCGGTGGGCGGCATGTCGGGCTTGGATTACCTCGCGGCCGAGTGCCTGGTTTCCATCTCCAGCGGCGCCCTCGTCCACCCGGCCTCGGCCGCCCCCCAGGACGACTGGACGGCGCGCCCCAGCTGCCGCGCCACGGCTCTCCAGGCCGTGCGCCCCGGCGCCGCCCTAGCCGACGGCCTCCGCTCCTCCGCGCCGCTGCCCGCGGGGGGCCAGGGGGCTGGCGGTTTCGGGGCTTTCCAGGAGGGGCCCCCCGACGGCGCTCCCGGCCTGGCCCCCGCCTCCTCCTCCTCCCCCCCGAAAAGGCACCGGTGCCCTTTCCAAGGTTGCGCCAAAATCTACGGGAAGTCGTCTCATCTGAAGGCGCATCTCCGGACGCACACGGGTAAGGGCGGCCCCAGATGACTCCCCCCCCCGTCGGCTTCCTCCCTCCCCCCGTCGGCTTCCTCCCCCCCCCCCCTTGCTCGGTTGCCTGCCTCTCCTCGGCCTCCGCCCACGTGGGGACCGCGCCTCCCCAGCGCTGCGCTCTGGTTTGTTTTTTTTTACGCATGCTCCCCCCCTTTCGATTTTGGAAGAGGGGGCGCGTGTTAGAACCCGGCGGGTGAGGCTACGCCCCCCCAAACCCACGACGCCACGTGACTGCCTTGAAAGCGAAAGTACTTTCGATGAACGGAGAAAGGGAAGGAGGGCGACCCCCTCCAGGACGCGGTTATATTCGCGCCCTTCTGGCTCCAGGGAGCTTCCGCGGGCCGAGGCAGTCTATCCGCGGACGGGGACCGCGGATTCCCTTCTCTCCCGCTTGGGAGAGAGCCGCTTGAATGCACATTTCCCCCGCGTGTGTGTGTGTGTGTTGCGGCAAGAGCGATCCATTTTTTCCATGCCGGTTCCCTTGGAGATCTCGCCTCGACTTCCAACGCCGCCCACTGCCGGCTGAGCCGCCCGAGCTGCCCACGCGGGTGGGAGGTGTGGCCGGGCGCGGGGTGGTCCGATTGCGCTGCCTTGTGCAGAGGTCGGAGGACAGATCCGTTCGCAGGAGTGGCGCCAGCGGGGGTGTGGGGGTGCGCGCGCGCCTCGCCATCTATGCGCAGCGGTGTCGAACTCATTGGTTAGGAGGGCCGGATCTGACATAAACAGGACTTTGTTGGGCCGGGCCATGTAGGCGTGCCTGTATAAGATTAGGTAGCAGAGATTTAAAAAAAAAACCCTTAAAACATGCTTAAAACGTTAGCGCTCGTTGGTCTTCCTTTGTGTTTCTCCCCTGGGATCCAGGGAAGCTCTGGCTCTTTCCTTCCTTCCCCAGGGGACTTGGGGGGGGGGTGAGGAGCCTCAGCCGATAGAAGGAAGAGAGGCTTCGTGCAGTAACTCTGCTGTGCGATTGAGAGCAAGCTATTGGCCAAGCAAGCTATTCCTCCCCCACTTCCTCCCCAAGGGAGGAGCCTCAGCCAATGGAGAAAATAGAGCCTTTACTCTGTAGCTCTGCTGTGCGATTGAGCAAGCCTGGCAAATCAAGCTGTGATGCGGAAGGAAGCGAGAGAGAGGGAGAACGAAGCAGACGGCAGCCAATTGCTCGGGGGCCTGATAAGAGCCCTCTGGGGCCCTGATTCGACCCCCGGGCTGCAGGTTTGACACCCCTGATAATGGAATTCCACTCACCAGGCTCCCGATTATGTATGCGTGCTCAGGTTGCAACTGATTGACGGTGACCCCAGAGGGTTTTCGATGCAAGAGAGGAACAGGGGTGGTTCGCTGTGGCTTTGCCTAGCCGCCCCCCCCCCCAACTCATTTCCTTAGAATCATAGAGTTAGGAGGGACCTCCAGGGTCATCTAGTCCAGCCCCATGCATAGTGCAGGATAGTCACAAAAACGTCGTTCCCCCACACCCCCCAGTGACCTTTGATCCATGCCCAGAAGATGGCAAAAACCTCCAGGGTCCCTGGGGGAAAATTGGAGGTCTCCCTTGGCCAAACTAGCCTGGAGAAAAATTTCTGCCTCAGAGCCAGTTTGGTGTAGTGGTGAAGTGCGCGGACTCTTATCTGGGAGAACCGGGTTTGATTCCCCACTCCTCCACTTGCACCTGCTAGAATGGCCTTGGATCAACCATAACTCTCACAGAGCTGTCCTTGAAAGGGCAGCTTCTGGGAGAGCTCTCTCAGCCCCACCTGCCTCACAGGGTGTCTGTTCTGGGGGAGGAAGGGAAAGGAGATTGTGAGCCGCTCTGAGACTCTCTCCTTGAAAAGGCAGCTGCTGTGAGAGCCCTCTCAGTCCCACACGCCTCACAAGGTGTCTGTTGTGGGGGTGGAAGGGAAAGGAGATTGTGAGCCGCTCTGAGACTCTGTCCTTGAAAGGGCAGCTTCTGGGAGAGCTCTCTCAGCCCCACCTGCCTCACAGGGTGTCAGTTGTGGGGGAGGAAGGGAAAGGAGCTTGTGAGCTGCTCTGGGACTCTGTCCTTGAAAGGGCAGCTTCTGGGAGAGCTCTCTCAGCCCCACCTGCCTCCCAGGGTGTCTGTTGTGGAGGAGGAAGAAAAAGGAGATTGTGAGCTGCTCTGGGACTCTGTCCTTGAAAGGGCAGCTGCTGTGAGAGCTCTCTCAGCCCCACCTGCCTCACAGGGGGTCTGTTTTAGGGGAGGAAGGGAAAGGAGATTGTGAGCCGCTCTGAGACTCTCCAGAGTGGAGGGCGGGATAGAAATCCAATTTCTTCTTCTTCATCATCATCTTCAAAATGGCCAGCAGCTTTTCCCTGGGCGTGTAAGAAAGGGCCACAAGACCTTCGCACTGATGCCCCCCTCCCTGCCCTCCTTCTCATGCTCTGCCTGAGTTTGCAGAATCAGCATGGCTGCCCGATGGCCATCTCGCCTCTGCTTGAAAGCCTCCAAGGAAGGAGCGCCTGCCACCTCCTGAGGAAGCCTGTCCCCCCCCCCCCCCCCCCCGTAATGGCTGAGCTTCGGAGACCTGATTAGATTAGGCCGGTGAAGTCAGGCCCCGCCTAGATGGTGGTGAAAAGTGCTGATAAGGTGCCCTCAACTTACGGTGGGCCCGTAGGGTTTGCAAGGCCAGAGACGTTTAGAGCTGGTTTGCTATTGCGTGCCTTTGCGTTGGCAAGCCTAGACTGCCTTTGGGGATCCCATCCAAGCGCAGACGATGGCTTCGCTTTGAAAGCAGGGGTGGCCGGACTTGTTTCATGAAAGGGCCGCATCGAATAAATGTCAGATGTTTGCGAGCCACAAGACAGGCAGGCAAATAGATAGGAGAGAGAAGTGGAAAGAAAACAGCTTTAACTTTAACGAGAGCCAGTTTGGCGTAGTGCAGAGGTGGCCAAACTGTGGCTTCGGGAGCCACATGTGGCTCTTTCACACATATTGTGTGGCTCTTGAAGCCCCCACAGCCCCATCAGCTGGCTTGCAAAAAGCATTTTCCTCTTTAAATCACTTAGCCAAGCCGCTATAGAGCACGGGTGGCCAACGGTAGCTCTCCAGAAGTTTTTTTTTCCTACAACTCCCATCAGCCCCAGCCATTGGCCATTCTGGCTGGGGCTGATGGGAGTTGTAGGCAAAAAAAACTTCTGGAGAGCTACCGTCGGCCACCCCTGCTATAGAGAATACATTTCAGGTTGCTTTTCCACTCCTCCCTCCATCATCTCAAACATCTGACATTCATGTGCTGTGTCTCTTCAACACCTGATGTTTATTCTTCATGACTCTTATATTAAGCAAGTTTGGCCACCCCTGGTGTAATGGTTAAGTGCTTGGACTCTTATCTGGGAGAACTGGGTTTGATTCCCCACTCCTTTCATGGAGTAAAAGGACAGGTCCTCTTGTGGATCAAAAACTGGCTGAGTAATAGGAAGCAGAGAGTGAGTATAAATGGGCAGTCTTCGCAGTGGAGGACAGTAAGCAGTGGGGTGCCACAGGGCTCGGTACTGGGTCCCATCCTCTTTAACTTGTTCATAAATGATTTAGAGTTGGGAGTGAGCAGTGAAGTGGCCAAGTTTGCGGATGACACTAAATTGTTCAGGGTGGTGAGAACCAGAGAGGATTGTGAGGAACTCCAAAGGGATCTGTTGAGGCTGGGTGAGTGGGCGTCAACGTGGCAGATGCGGTTCAATGTGGCCAAGTGCAAAGTAATGCACATTGGGGCTAAGAATCCCAGCTACAAATACAAGTTGATGGGGTGTGAACTGGCAGAGACTGACCAAGAGAGAGATCTTGGGGTCATGATAGATAACTCACTGAAAGTGTCAAGACAGTGTGCGTTTGCAATAAAAAAGGCCAACGCCATGCTGGGAATTATTAGGAAGGGAATTCAAAACAAATCAGCCAGTATCATAATGCCCCTGTATAAATCGATGGTGCGGTCTCATTTGGAGTACTGTGTGCAGTTCTGGTCGCCGCACCTCAAAAAGGATATTATAGCATTAAGAGAAGATGCAGAGAAGGGCAACTAGAATGATTAAAGGGCTGGAGCACTTTCCCTATGAAGAAAGGTTGAAACGCTTGGGACTCTTTAGCTTGGAGAAACGTCGACTGCGGGGTGACATGATAGAGGTTTACAAGATAATGCATGGAATGGAGAAAGTAGAGAAAGAAGTACTTTTCTCCCTTTCTCACAATACAAGAACTCGTGGGCATTCGATGAAATTGCTGAGCAGACAGGTTAAAACGGATAAAAGGAAGTACTTCTTCACCCAAAGGGTGATTAACATGTGGAATTCACTGCCACAGGAGGTGGTGGCGGCCACAAGTATAGCCACCTTCAAGAGGGGTTTAGATAAAAATATGGAGCACAGGTCCATCAGTGGCTATTAGCCACAGTGTATGTGTGTATATAACATTTTTTGCCACTGTGTGACATAGAGGGTTGGACTTGATGGGACGTTGGCCTGATCCAACATGGCTTCTCTTATGTTCTTATGTTCCTCCACTTGCACCTGCTGGAATGGCCTTGGGTCAGCCATAGCTCTGGCAGAGGTTGTCCTTGAAAGGGCAGCTGCTGTGAGAGCCCTCTCGGCCCCAACCACCTCACAGGGTGGGGGTTGAAGATATAGGAGGGAGAAGAAGATTTAGGAGATTGTAAACTGCTCTCTGATTCAGAGAGAAGGGCGGGGTATAAATCTGCAGTCCTGTTGTGGGGCGGGGGGGAAGATATAGGAGATTGTAAGCCTCTCTCTGATTCAGAGAGAAGGGCGGGGTATAAATCTGCAGTCGTATTGTGGGGGGAGAAGATATAGGAGATTGTAAACCCCTCTCTGATTCAGAGAGAAGGGCGGGGTATAAATCTGCAGTCGTCCTGTTGGTGGGGGGAGATATAGGAGATTGTAAACCCCTCTCTGATTCAGAGAGAAGGGCGGGGTATAAATCTGCAATCATCGTCTTCTAAATGCATTCTCCAAGCTGCTGGCTGGCTCGGAGAAGTGATTTAAAGAGAGAAATGCTTTTTCCAAGTTGGCCGACGGGGTGGCGGTGGGGCTTCGAGAGCCACACAATGTGTGTGAAAGAGCCACATTTGGCTCCCAAGCCACAGTTCAGCCACCCCTATTTCAAGGTGTGTTGATATTGTGTCCTCCCAGTCGGGGCAGCGGACTGATTACCTGCTTGGAGTTTTGGTTTGCACAGGGATGATGCGTGCTGCGGGGGGGTGGGGGGGGTGGGAGATGCGGCAGGGACAGCCCCCCCCCACACACACCTGATCGCTTGCCTCTAACCGAACTACCTGTGGAGCCATCTGTCCCCAAACTGAATCATTCCCCAAGGAGCAGAAAGGTGGCCAACATTATGGTTGGCCTTTTTCCCCATTTCACTTTCCCCCAACCCTGGGAAGTAGGCTAAACACAGAGGGGCGGGGCAGTGCTGGATTAAACCCCGTGCAGGCCCCTAAGCAGTCAAAATCTCTGCCGGGGCGGGGCGGTTGCCAATTATCTCAGAGTCAGAGCACTCACCCCACCGCCTGTGGGTCCCCCTTCAGCCTGCGGGCACCTTCTCAAAAGCCCCTTTGACAAAGCTGTAGGGCAGAAGTAGAGAGAGGCCAACTTGGCGACCACGCCAAGGCAAGCGGGGCAAAGAACGGCTCAGTTGCTGGCTGCGTGTGCAGGCTGGGAGGGCTGCCAGCAGGAGGAAAACGGAGGGGAAAGCCAGCCCCGGGCCCCTAAAGGCGTGGGGGCCCATAGACCAGTGCCTACTTTGCGTAATTGTTAATCCAACCTTCGGGGGGGGGGCTGTTCTGAAGTCACCCTCCGCCTTTCAGCCTCTCGCTGGTCTTAACCTGACACTCCGGCCATTAAACCGTATTGCCTTTTGCAACAAATGGGTTGGGGGTGGTGTAAAGTAGGAGCCCCGTGGCGCAGAGTGGTAAAGCTGCAGTACAGCAGTCCGAGCTCTGCTCACGACGTGAGTTCGACCCCGGCGGAAGCTGGGTTTTCAGGCCGCCGGCTCGAGGTTGACTCAGCCTTCCATCTTTCCGAGGTCGGTCAAAGGAGTCCCCAGCTTGCTGGGGGGGGGGGGAAGCGTAGAGGACTGGGGAAGGCAATGGCAAACCACCCTGTAAAAAAAGTCTGCCGTGAAAACGTCGCGATGCGACGTCACCCCAGAGTCGGAAACGACTGGTGCTTGCACAAGGGGACTACCTTGACCTTTGAAAAGTTCTACTATGTTGAGCTGGCTTGGGGGGCTACAACAAATGGAATTCTTGATTCAGAAGTCCTGTTAAGGTTCAATGGGTTGGTCAACCCCTGTCCCATAAATTGGCCTGGGTGTAAAGCTGGGCGGGTCTTCTCTGGAGTAAGTCCTGGAATGGGCAGTGCTCTCTCGAAGAAGTACAAATAGGTTGGCCATTGGGGTTATGCGCCGCACTGAGCAGCGGTGGTTTTCGATATGAACAAGGCTTGACCATAGGGCAGGGTGGCCAAACTGTGGCTCTTTCATACGTGCTGCGTGTCTCTTGAAGTCTCCGCTGCCCCATTTGGAGAAGGCAGTTTGGAGAAGGCATTTAAAGTTGCTTTCTTTCCACCTTTCCTCCCCTATCTATCTGCCTGCCTTCCTTCTTTCCTTCCCTCCCTCCCATGCACCCATGAAATTCACTGCCACAGGAGGTGGCGGCTACAAGCATAGGCGGCTTCAAGAGGGGATAAACATATGGAGCAGAGGGTATTAGACACAGGTTATTGGAAAAAGTCTGCTGTGAAGACGTTGGGAAAGCAACGTCACCCCAAAGTCGAAAACGACTGGTGCTTGCACAGGGGACTACCTTTACCTTTTTATTGATGGAACTCTCTTTCTGGGGCAGTGATGCTCTGTATTCTTGGTGCTGGGGGGGGGGGGGCAACAGTGGGAGGGCTTCTAGTGTCCTGGCCGCTCTGGTGGACCTCCTGATGGCACCTGGTTTATTTGGCCACTGTGTGACACAGAGTGTTGGACTGGATGGGCCATTGGCCTAATCCAACATGGCTTCTCTTATGTTCTTATGTCTGGGGCAGTGATGCTCTGTATTCTTGGTGCTGGGGGGGGGGCAACAGTGGGAGGGCTTCTAGTGTCCTGGCCCCACTGGTGGACCTCCTGATGGCACCTGGGTTTTTGGCCACTGTGTGACACAGAGTGTTGGACTGGATGGGCCATTGGCCTGATCCAACATGGCTTCTCTTATGTTCTTATGTCTGGGGCAGTGATTCTCTGTATTCTTGGTGCTGGGGGGGGGCACAGTGGGAGGGCTTCTACTGTCCTGGCCCCACTGATGGACCTCCTGATGGCGCCTGGGTTCTTTTTGGCCACTGTGTGACACAGAGTGTTGGACTGGAGGGGCCATTGGCCTGATCCAGCAGGGCTTCTCTTATGCTCTTATGTCTGGGGCAGTGATGCTCTGTATTCTTGGTGCTGGGATGTGGGGGGAAATAGTGTCCTGGCCCCACTGATGGACCTTCTGATGGTGCCTGGTTTTTTGGCCCCTGTGTGACAGGGAGTGTTGGATTGGATGGTCGTTGGCCTGGTCCAATATGGCTTCTCTTATAGTCCTTCTAATCCTTCCTTCCTTCCTTCCTTCCTTCCTTCCTTCCTTCCTTCCTTCCTTCCTTCCTTCCTTCCTTCCTTCCTTCCTTCCTTCCTTCCTTCCTTCCTTCCTTCCTTCCTTCCTTCCTTCCTTCCTTCCTTCCTTCCTTCCTCCCTCCCTCCCTCCCTCCCTCCCTCCCTCCCTCCTTGCTGCTTTCAGACATCTGACGTTCATGTCTTGTGGCTCTTAAATATTTGATGTTTATTCTATGTAGCTCTTACTTCAAGCAAGTTTGGCCATCCTGACTTAGGGGAAGTGGTGATTTTGGGAGAAATCAGTGGAATCGTAAAATGGTGCTTAAATTTCACTCTTTCGCTGAGTGCCCATATGAGGACTCAGGGAAGGAAGCGTCTGAACACTGTAACACATTTTTACCCTTTTCTCTACATGAACTCCAGGCAGAATAGGTGCTTCTTGCCCTTCTCTGTTTAACCTCACAGTGACAAAAGTGCTGCGAGGCCGACTCGGTGGGGAAAGAATGGCAGGCTCAGCTAGTGCAGGCAGTTCCATAGCCGACTGAGGATTTGAACTCAAGACCTGGGGAGACCCAGCTCTCTGAACCCCACAGGATTCATTTGCTTCCCTTTCTGCATCTGGAGGGAAGACAGCAGGAGGCGGGGACAGAACCAAAACTCCAGTTTCACTCCTCTTTCTAAGTGGGCGATGTGATCTGGACAAACAGCCACAAGTTTCTAGTCCACAGGGCAGTTGGTTGTCTAGAAAAGGCGCAGTGCGGTGTTTGGATGGGGGCACCGATCCAGCCGGGGGGGACCCTGTTTCAGGGAATGGGCGGTATAAAGATTGAATATAATAAGCGGGGCTTTTTTTTGTAGCAGGAACTCCTTTGCATAATAGGCCACACACCCCTGTTGCAGCCAATCCTCCAAGAGTTTACAGTAGACCCTGTTAAGAAGAGCCCTGTAAGCTGCAGGAGGACTGGCTACATCAGGGGTGCGTGGCCTAATAGAGAACGAGTTTGATGTAGTGGTTAAGTGTGCGGACTCTTATCTGGGAGAACCGGGTTTGATTCCCCACTCCTCCACTTGCACCTGCTAGCATGGCCTTGGGTCAGCCATAGCTCTGGCAGAGTTGTCCTTGAAAGGGCAGCTGCTGTGAGAGCCCTCTCCAGCCCCACCCACCTCACAGGGTGTCTGTTGTGGGGGAGGAAGGTAAAGGAGATTGTGAGCCGCTCTGAGACTCTTTGGAGTGGAGGGCGGGATATAAATCCAATACCTTCATCTACCTCACAGGGTGTCTGTTGTGGGGGGAGGAAGGTCAAGGAGATTGTGAGCCGCTCTGAGACTCTTCGGAGTGGAGGGCGGGATATAAATCCAATATCTTCATCTACATCACAGGGTGTCTGTTGTGAGGGGGGGGAGGTAAAGGAGATTGTGAGCCGCCCTGAGACTCTTCGGAGTGGAGGGCGGGATATAAATCCAATATCTTCATCTACCTCACAGGGTGTCTGTTGTGAGGGGGGGGAGGTAAAGGAGATTGTGAGCTGCTCTGAGACTCTTCGGAGTGGAGGGCGGGATATAAATCCAATATCTTCATCTACCTCACAGGGTGTCTGTTGTGGGGGAGGAAGGTAAAGGAGATTGTGAGCCGCTCTGAGACTCTTCGGAGTGGAGGGCGGGATATAAGTCCAATATCTTCATCTACCTCACAGGGTGTCTGTTGTGAGGGGGGGAGGTAAAGGAGATTGTGAGCTGCTCTGAGACTCTTCGGAGTGGAGGGCGGGATATAAACCCAATATCTTCATCTACCTCACAGGGTGTCTGTTGTGGGGGAGGAAGGGAAAGGAGATTGTGAGCCTCTCTGAGACTCTTCGGAGTGGAGGGCGGGTTATAAATACAATATCTTCATCTACCTCACAGGGTGTCTGTTGTGGGGGGGGGAAGGGAAAGGAGATTGTGAGCCGCTCTGAGACTCTTCGGAGTGGAGGGCGGGATAGAAATCCAATATCTTCATCTACTTCACAGGGTGCCTGTTGTGGGGGAGGAAGGGAAAGGAGATTGTGAGCCGCTCTGAGACTCTTCGGAGTGGAGGGCGGGATATAAATCCAATATCTTCATCTACCTCACAGCGTGCCTGTTGTGGGGGGGGGGGGGGAGGTAAAGGAGATTGTGAGCCGCTCTGAGACTCTTCGGAGTGGAGGGCAGGATAGAAATCCAATATCATCATCTTCTTCTTCTTCTTCTAATAGGCAAAAGAGTTCCTGCAACCAAAACAGCCCTGATAATAAGCAATAAATAAAGAACGTGGCTAGGTTTTTGAGTCCCAAACGGACGGACAAAAGAGATGGTAATGGAGCAAGTGGGGTTGGGTACCGTCATGGCAATGAACCTTCTGCTGAGCCCTGTGAAATGTCTTCAGTGTCTGACCTGTGCCAAGGGTTGGCCCATGCGCTTAATCCCCTCATAGATGGAATGTGGGGTTGGCAGCTGCCAGTCCTGCACGCCTGAAGGCTGCAGATCTTGTTTTTGGGGGAGGGTGTTGACCCAGATGCCATCTGGTTGATGAAGCAGTGTGTTCCTCAAAACATCTAGGCTGGGGGTGGCCAAACTGTGACTTGGGAGCTACGTGTGACTCTTTCGCACATATTGTGTGGCTCTTGAAGCCCCCATAGCCCATCAGCTGGCTTGGAGAAGGCATTTCTCTCTTTAAATCACTTTGCCAAGCCAGCAGGCGGCTTGGAGAATATATTTAAAGTTGTTTTCTTTCCATTTTCCCCCTCCTTTTCCATCCCCCTTCCTCCCTCCCTCCCTTTCTTCCTTCTGAGAGCCAGTTTGATGCAGTGGTTAAGTGTGCAGACTCTTACCTGGGAGAACCAGGTTTGATTCCCCACTCTCCACTTGCAGCTGCTGGAATGGCCTTGGGTCAGCCGCAGCTCTCTCTGAGTTGTCCTTGAAAAGGCAGCTTCTGGGAGAGCTCTCTCAGCCCCACCCACCTCACGAGTTGTCCTTGAAAAGGCAGCTTCTGGGAGAGCTCTCTCAGCCCCACCCACCTCACAAGGGTGTCTGTTGTGGGGGAGGAAGATAAAGGTGATTGTAACCCATTCTGAGTCTCTGATTCAGAGAGAAGGTCGGGGTATAAATCTGCAGTCTTCTCCTCAGTGCAGTGTTTGAGAAAAAGGTCCAATGGAGAACCGGTCCGCTTTGCAAGCCTTTTTGGGTCTCTAATCCTTCTAGGGACCAATCTTGTGAATTATATACAATTGTCTAGGCCCAGTAGGCCCCCGGTGGGCTCCTATCAGGCTCCTGAGCAACTGGCTCTTGTCTGCTTCCTTCTCCCTCTCTCTTGCTTCCTTCTGCATCTCAGCTTGCTTTGCAAGGCTTGCGCAATCACACAAGAGCTACAGAGCAAAACCTCTGTTTTCTCCATTGGCTGAGGCTCCTCCCTTGGGAGGAAGGGGGCGAGGGAGAGCTTGCTTGGCCAGGCTCTCTCAATCGCACAGCAGAGTTACTGAGCCAAGCCTCTCTTCCTTCTATTGGCTGAGGCTCCTCCCCCCTCCTGGTCCCCTGGGGAAGGAAAGAGCCAGAGCTTCCTTTGCCCAATTCCCTGGATCCCACGGAAGAAATACAAAGAAAGCACCTTTTAAGACCAAAAAGGGCTAATGTTTTAAGCATGTTTTAAGGTTTTTTAAAAAAATCTTTAGTTGGGTTTGTGTCCTTTAAAAAGTTTCCATCTCCGCTACCTAATCTTAAATGGGAACACGCATGGCCCAGCCGGCCTGACGAGGTCTCATTTATGTCGGATCCGGCCCTCATGAGTTCAATACCCCTGCTTTAGACCAACATGGCTACCCAGCTGCGTCTGGCTCCCATTCAAATTGGTATTTGATTAAGCATATGTTTAAAGAAATATCCAGCAATAGTTCTTTTTTCAGGCATATTCTTTTCCCTGCCGAGGGTTTTCTGTGCAGCCACCTGTTTTGTGCTTCTGGCCGCACCCTTGCTCTGTGTGTGTGTGTAGCCTTTTGTGTCGTCTCCCTGTGTTTTCTTTTGGGGAGACAAAGGCAGGGCTTTGCCCCTCCGCCCCCCCCCCCTTTCACCTCTCTCTCCAGATGGCACTGAGTCGTCCTTGCAAAATGAGATGCCCAGAACTCCCCAGGAGCTCTCCCCTGGTGCTTTTTCCAGGCAGGGAAGCCTGGCGTGCCCACTGTATGTGCGTGTGGGGGGACGGGAAAAAGCTGGTGCTTTTGGATTAGCTATGCCCGCTGGGAATCATATTCTCCTTCTGTCCTTTGGCAGAAGAGGGTACCAGAAAGCTTTCCCAGCCTAGCAGAATTCATAGGTAGGAAAAAGTGTATAATAGCACACGGGGCTTTCTTTTTTTGTAGCAGGAACTCCTTTGCATATTAGGCCACATCCCCCTGATGTAGCCAGTCCTCCAAGAGCTTGCAGTAGGCGCTGTAATAAGAGCCCTGTAAGTTCTTGGAAGGTGAGACGGGAGAGAAGAGAGCACTCCCTGGAGAAGACCCTGATGCTGGGAAAGACAGAAGACAAAAGAAGAAGGGGACGGCAAAAGAGATGGCTGGACAGCGTTACTGATGTAACTAACATGAATTTGAGCTGACATCGGAGGATGGTGGAAGAAAGGAGGGCCTGGCGTGACTTGGTCCAGGAGGTTGCAAAGAGTCGGAATCGACTGTGCGACTGAACAACGACAATAACAAATCTCGAGTGTCTTAATTCATTTAATAATTGCAACTTGCATCAAAAAAAAGGTCCTGATTTGTTCCCTGGAAGGTCAGATGCTGAAGCTCAAATCCTTTGGCCACCAAATGAGAAGGGAGCACTCCCTGGAGAAGACCCTGATGCTGGGAAAGACAGAAGGCAAAAGAAGAAGAGGATGGCAAAAGAGATGGCTGGACAGCGTTACTGATGCGACTAACACGAATTTGAGCAGACTTTGGAGGATGGTGGAAGACAGGAGAGCCTGGTGTGACTTGGTCCGTGGGGCCACAAAGAGTCGGACTCGACTGTGCAACCGAACAACAAAAAAGCTCTTGGAGGATTGGCTACATTAGCTGTGTGTGTATGGTCAAATATGCAAAGGAGTTCCTGCTACAAAAAACCCCCGGCATGCTATTATATATTTAAAAAGGCCCCGATAGCATGTAAATTCATGCAAATGCAGCGAGTGCAATAGGGTAAAGCTGTCATTCCCAAACGGAATTAACGCCAACTAGCATCTTGCATTTTTGTTTTGTTTTGTTTTTAAGCCCTGCCTTTCTAGGACCTCAGGGCAACGTCCCTTGATCTCCCCTCTTCCATCTCCATTTTCTCAAAAACCCTGCAAGGCAGGTTAGGCGGAGAGAATGCAGCCACTGGAGGGTGGGGGTGGGCAGGTCGGTCATCACCTGTGGATTCTGCAGAAGAGGAGGGACTACACCCAGTCTGACACCTCTAACAGCTGCGCTGTGCCAATTGCTTGTAGATCCAGGTGGGCAGTCGTGTTGGCCTGAAGCAGGGGTGGCCAAACTGGGGCTAGGGAGCCACATGCGGCTCTTTCACACATATTGTGTGGCTCTCGAAGTCTCCACTGTCCCTTTGGACGGCTCGGAAAAGGCATTTCTCTCTCTAAATCACTTCTCCAAGCCAAGCCAACTGGCAGCTTGGAAAATGCATTTAAAGTTAAAGTTGCTTTCTTTCCACCTCTGGTTTCCTTCCTATTTTCCATCTGTTTTCCTTCCTTCCAGTCCGTCCTTCCTTGGGGGTCTCAAACATCTGACATTCATGTCTTGTGGCTCTCAGACATCTGATACTTTTTCTATGTGGCTTTTACATTAACAAGTTTGGCAATCCCTGTTGTGAAGCAATAGAACCAAGTTAAGAGTCCAGTGGCACCTTTAAGACTGACAAAGTTCTGTTTAAGACATAAGAACAAAAGAGAAGCCCTGTTGGATCAGGCCAGTGGCCCATCCAGTCCAACACTCTGTGTCACATAAGAACATAAAAGAAGCCACGTTGGATCAGGCCAGTGGCCCATCCAGTCCAACACTCTGTGTCACATAAGAACATAAAAGAAGCCACGTTGGATCAGGCCAATGGCCCATCCAGTCCAACACTCTGAGTCACATAAGAGAAGCCATGTTGGATCAGGCCAATGGCCCCTCCAGTCCAACACTCTGAGTCACATAAGAACGCAAGAGAAGCCATGTTGGATCAGGCCAATGGCCCATCCAGTCCAACACTCTGTGTCACACAATGGCCAATATATATATATGTGTGTGTGTGTACCCACACACACACACACACACACACACACATATATATATATACACACACACACACACACTGTGGCTAACAGTCACTGATGGACCTCTGCTCCATATTTTTATCCAATCCCCTCTTGAAGCTGGCTATGCTTGTAGCCGCCACCACCTCCTGTGGCAGTGAATTCCACATGCCAATCCCCCTTTGGGTGAAGAAGTACTTCCTTTTATCGGTTTTAACCTGTCTGCTCAGCAATTTCATTGAATGCCCACAAGTTCTTGTATTGTGCGAAAGGGAGAAAAGGACTTCTTTCTCTACTTTCTCCATCCCATGCATTATCTTGTAAACCTCTATCGTGTCACCCCGCAGTCGACGTTTCTCCAAGCTAAAGAGCCCCAAGCGTTTTAACCTTTCTTCATAGGGAAAGTGTTCCAGCCCTTTAATCATTCTAGTTGCCCTTTTCTGGACTTTCTCCAATGCTATAATATCCTTTTTGAGGTGCGGCGACAAGAATTGCACACAGTATTCCAAATGAGACCACACCATCGATTTACAGGGGCATTACGATACTGGCTTTCGTATGCATGCATGCATCCTCAGATAAAGGTGCCACTGGACTCTTACTTTGTTTTAGTTGCTTGTAGTCACTGGAGGGTTCAAAGTGCTGTATACAGTTGTATATTTGTGTGTGTGTGTGTGTGGAGGGCTTTTTTTGAGCAGGAATGTACAGGGATGCAGCTCGGGCTGGGTTGGCAGCAGAGGCTGTGATGGCCCAGGGTTCTTATTCTAGCAGGAGCTCCTCTGCATATTAGGCCACGCCCCCCGATGTAGCCAATCCTCTTGGAGCTTACAGTAGGCCCTGTGAGAAGAGCCCTGTAAGGAATTCTAGCAGGACCTCCTTTGCATATTAGGCCACACACCCCTGATGTAGCCAGTCCTCCTGGAGCTTACAGTAGGCCCTGTGAGAAGAGCCCTGTAAGGGATTCTAGCAGGACCTCCTTTGCATATTAGGCCACACACCCCTGATGTAGCCAATCCTCCTGGAGCTTACAGCAGGCCCTGTGAGAAGAGCCCTGTAAGGGATTCTAGCAGGACCTCCTTTGCATATTAGGCCATGCCCCCCTGATGTAGCCAGTCCTCCTGGAATTTACCATAGGCCCTGTACTAAGAACCCTCTAAGCTCTTGGAGGATTGACTACATCAGGGGGGGCGTGGCCTAACATGCAGAGGAGCTCCTGCTAGAATAAGAACCCTTATGCAAACGAGTTCCTGCTGGAGAAAAAACCCTGCGCGAAACAATGGTGATGTGGGGGTGTGTGTGGCCTGATATGCAGAGGAGTTCCTGCTGGTCTTTTTCTACTTAATAATAATAATAATAATACCTTTTATTTATATCCCGCCCTCCCCGCCGAAGCAGGCTCAGGGCGGCTAACAACAAAATTCAATATACATAGTACAAAACAACGTTTTAAACCACAATTAATTAAAAGCTATTAAAATTCTAAAACAGTAAAATTAACATTTTGTGCTATCACCTGGACGGCGAACTTACTTAGCGGTTCTAGCCTGTGAAGGCCATTTGGAAGAAGATGGTCTTGCAGGCCCTGCGGAATTGCTCAAAGTCCCGCAGGGCCCGCATTTCTTCTGGAAGTTGGTTCCATAACTCTGGGGCCATAACAGAGAAAGCCCGGGTACAGGTACTCTGAAGTTTTACCTCTTTTCGCCCGGGGATATTCAGCAGGTTCTTCCCTGCGGACCTCAGTGCTCTCTGGGGTTCATGTGGGGAGAGACGGTCCCCACGTGACTTAAAAAAGCCCTGTATATATGTAGGTATGCATAGGACCATGTCATCCTTCTGTCAGTCACAGAAGGTAGAAACAGTATTATCCACAAAGATCAGATTGTAGGAGGGTTGCAGCTGGGAGAGCGGGTGGCTTGCTAGAGGGCATTTAGCAAGAGGCGGAGGGAAGAAAAACCAACGGTGCAGCCGGAAGAAATGTTTATTCCGAAAGAACTGTTACACGGACAATGTTGGGGGCTTCTTTAATCTTGTACCTTTAAAACAGGGGTGTCGGATCCACGTAACAGTGATCCACGCAACAGTGATCCACGCAACGGTCACCTCAAGATTGGACTACTGTAATGCCCTCTACTTGGGGCTACCTTTGTGCCGGACCCGGAAACTGCAGCTGGTGCAGAACGCGGCAGTCAGGCTACTGTTAGGGCTCCCGAAATGGGAGCACATACGGCCAGGGCTGCGCGAACTGCACTGGTTACCAATTGTATACCGAGTCCAGTACAAAGTGTTGGTTATTACCTTTAAAGCCTTATATGGCCGAGGACCAGCCTACCTGAGGGACCGTCTCTCCCCATATGAACCCCAGAGGGCACTGAGATCAGTTGGGAAAAACAAAATGATTATCCCTGGACCGAGAGAAGTCAAGGTGCAAAACACCGGAGTGCGGGCCTTTTCAGCTGCGGCCCCGGTTCTATGGAATCAGCTCCCAGAGGAGGTGCGGGCCCTGCGGAATCTTGACCAATTCCGCAGGGCCTGCAAAACAGTCCTCTTTAAACAAGCGTATGCCGGCTGCTGAATTAGGACCTAGAGTAACCGTGTCTTAAGATTCTCGTCAGTATAGATACTTAAACTGGCAGGCACCAGCGTCAGAATATTATTATGCTGCCAGATTAATTTAACGCAAACAGTGAATTTAAAAAAAAAAAATTAAATTATTACCGGGTTTCTATAATGTTTAGATGTTTTTATTGTTAACTAAGTTTTATCTATTACCATTGTTGTACATGTATAGATGTTGTTAGCCGCCCTGAGCCGCCTTGGTGGGGAGGGCGGGATACAAATAAAATTTATTATTATTATTCGTTAGGTGGGCCAGATCTGACATAACTGAGACCTTGTTGGGCCAAGCTGTGTCAGGTTGGGCTGGGCCACGTGTGTACCTATTTAAGATTAAGTAGCCCTGTAAGCAAGAGAGAGGGAGAAGGAAGCGGATGACAGCCAGTTGCTCGGGAGCCTGATAGGAGCCCTCCGGGGGGCCTGATCCGGCCCCTGGACTTCATGTTTGACACCCCTGGGTTAGAGCATGCAGAGATGCACCAGGCTGCCTCCTTTCTGGGTGGTAACTTTGGGGTTTGTAGGAGCTGTTAATAATCTAACTTCGTGGACTTTTCCTGGCACACAGCTTGAAGATCCGCCAAGAGGGTCTTAATTCTTGAATCCTGGACACGTTCTTCCCCACCTTGTTGTTTGTTCTCAGGCATTAGAAGATAGACTGCCTCTGTTCGTGAAGGTTCCGCCGAGGTTAACCATGTCCCTTCTCTCTCCTCCGCAGGCGAGCGGCCTTTCTCCTGCAGCTGGCTCGGCTGCCAGAAGAGGTTCGCCCGCTCCGACGAGCTGGCCCGGCACTTCCGCACCCACACCGGGGAGAAGCGTTTCGCCTGCCCGCTCTGCGACAAGCGTTTCATGCGCAGCGACCACTTGACCAAGCACGCCCGGCGCCATCCCGCCTTCCAGCCGGGGATGGTCCGGCGGCCCGCCTGCCACAGCGCGTCCCCCAGTGACTCGGTCGCCAGCAGCCTGGCTGGAAGTCCTGCCCCGGACAGCCCCACCTCTGATGGCCCTGCACCTTAAAAAGTCGGGGGGCGGGAGCCCTGATACACCTGGTGCTCCCCGCTGGGAGCCGTTCTCCGCAGGAAAGCTTTGTGATCCGATTCCTCCCTCTGCCCCTTCCCAGTTCCGGAGCCGCTCAAAACTCCTAGATGCCCCGAGGCTTTGGCTGATCTTGGTGGAATCTCCCACGTCGCTGCAGGGATTGCAATAATGAATGCCAGCCAGGTCAAATATTTCGAATTGAAGCCCTCTAGCTTTCTCCCTCTGCATCGGAGGACGACTTTTGGTCCGGGGCTTTCCCAAGTTGTCGACGCTTCCCGGCGTGAGAGAGACGACTCCCAAGCTCTGCGACTAGCATCCGGGGAACCCCACCCGCACGTGAAGATGCTTAACCTGCCATTTGTTTCTGCTTTCAGCTTTCTACAATTCCCGAACTGGACCATTCCCCCCCGGGTATTTGAGAACAGGAGACTGGGGAGTTCAAGGACCATCCCACCCAGTTCTCTGATGCCAACGGTGGACAGCCCCAAACTGGAGCCTGCCAGAAAGCGTTGTTCCTCGTTTGTGTCCCTGGTGCCAAAGGGACACAATGGAGAGGCACCGGTTTTTTTTTGCCGTCGTGGCTGGTGGAGCGCCTGATGGGGGAACCTCACCACCTTTCCTGGGTGCGGATGGGTCGAATCCTTTTAGACACAACCACCCGCCTCCCTCCGCCTTTTCGCCATGAATTCTGTAGGCTGTTTAGGTATTGAATGAAGAAAGGATTTCGAATTTTGAGACCGTTTCAACTGCCAAACCCAGCAGGGCCTCATCCTCGTCTGATAGAATCAAACCTGGCTACACCACAGGGCCTTTTTTGTGGCGGGAGCTCCTTTGCATATTAGGCCACAACCCCCTGATGTAGCCAATCCTCCTGGAGCTTACAGGGCTCTTAGTACAGGGCCTACTGGAAGCTCCAGGAGGATTGGCTACAGGGGTGGAATTCTAGCAGGAGCTTCTTTGCATATTAGGCAACACCCCCTGATGTAGCCAATCCTCTCAGAGCTTACAGTGCTCTTCGTACAGGGCCTACTGGAAGCTCCAGGAGGATTGGCTACATTGGTGGGGTGTGGCCTAATATGCAAAGGAGTTCCTGCTACAAAAAAAGCCCATCATAAAAAGCCATCACAAAGCAGAGGGGCACAGTCTCAACTTCTCCCATATCACGATAATATCAAGGGGACCAATAGGGGGGGTGGTTATGTAACATTGTGGGCTGGTGTCTTTATCTTAAAGACACAGGCTGGCGAGCTCCGCTTCCCCCAGTGCTGTCATGAGCCCCCCCACGCCATCCCACGAAAGCATAAAAACTATGTAAAAAATAAGGACAAGTTGTATGGCTAAGAATTTGCAGATTGGCTTTGCAGATCGCGAGGTTTGCTGTTCCCCAGATACTCCCTGGGTAGCAGCTACTTGCTGTGGACTAGCTGCTTGTGTAGATGCCTGATAAGACAAATAGGGAAGGGAAAGGGTTGGGGGTTTTTTTGTAGCAGGAACTTCTTTGCATATTAGGTCACACACCCTCAATGTAGCCAGTCCCTCTGGAGCTTACAGTAGGCCCTGTAAGAAGAGCCCTGTAAGCTCTTGGAGGATTGGCTACGTAAGAGGGGAGTGGCCCAATATGCAAAGGAGTTCCTCCTACCTTGACGCTTCCTCCTTGCACCCTCCAGAATTGCTCCCCCACGGCATGAGTGGTTCCGTCCCTTCCCCCATGTAAGGGGGACTTGGGTGTAAGGCTCTCTGTATCATTTTCCCCCCAAGGGAAAAAAGATTTATGGTGGGCGTGGTTGATTTCTGCCCCGGGGTATAACTCAGTGGTACTTACCCTATGTTAACGGAGACCATTTGTAAATAATTCCTTCTCCACTCCTTGGTTTGAGCTTTACCTTGGAAGACAGGTGAGGGGCACTTTTATGGGCGCGGTGGCTGTTGACTTTTTAAAATCTATCTGCTTGGCAGGTTTTGTCTTTTTTTTAAATCTGCTTATTATTTTTATTAAAGTGTAAAACCAAGCCAGTGCCAGAAGTGGGGTGTGTGTGTGTGTGGGGGGGTCCCATTTGCTTACTCATTTCTGCCCTATGGGGAGACGATCGTCCTGGGGGAGAACAATGAAAAAGAAAAGGCTTCATCTGCTTATAGGAAACTCACTGACCATAGAGATCCCGGTGATTCCTAGAGCCCCCACCCCACCTCGAAGGGTTGGATAAGCTCTAGGAATTGCCAGAATCTTGTATGATCGGAACGTCCGGTAAGTACACGAGACCTTATTTTTCCGCAGGGACGCTGCTGCCCAAACCCTCCCGCCGGTTGCAACCAGGGCTGCTTTTGTAGCAGGAACTCCTTTGCATATTAGGCCGCACACCCGTTTCCCAGATGATTCCCGGGTAGCACCTGCTTGCATAGATGCCTAAGAAGACAATTGTAGGCCACTCTGAGACTCTGTCCTTGAAAGGGCAGCTTCTGGGAGAGCTCTCTCAGCCCCATCCGCCTCACAGGGTGTCTGTTGTGGGGGAGGAAGGGAAAGGAGATTGTAGGCCGCTCTGAGACTCTGTCCTTGAAAGGGCAGCTTCTGGGAGAGCTCTCTGAGCCCCATCCGCCTCACAGGGTGTCTGTTGTGGGGGAGGAAGGGAAAGGAGATTGTAGGCTGCTCTGAGACTCTGTCCTTGAAAGGGCAGCTTCTAGGAGAGCCCTCTCAGCCCCACCCACCTCACAGGGTGTCTGTTGTGGGGGAAGAAGGGAAAGGAGATTGTAGGCCGCTCTGAGCCTCTGTCCTTGAAAGGGCAGCTTCTAGGAGAGCCCTCTCAGCCCCACCCACCTCACAGGGTGTCTGTTGTGGGGAAGGAAGGGAAAGGAGATTGTAGGCTGCTCTGAGACTCTGTCCTTGAAAGGGCAGCTTCTAGGAGAGCCCTCTCAGCCCCACCCACCTCACAGGGTGTCTGTTGTGGGGGAAGAAGGGAAAGGAGATTGTAGGCCGCTCTGAGCCTCTGTCCTTGAAAGGGCAGCTTCTAGGAGAGCCCTCTCAGCCCCACCCACCTCACAGGGTGTCTGTTGTGGGGGAAGAAGGGAAAGGAGATTGTAGGCCGCTCTGAGCCTCTGTCCTTGAAAGGGCAGCTTCTGGGAGAGCTCTCTCAGCCCCACCCACCTCACAGGGTGTCTGTTATAGGGAAGGAAGGGAAAGGAGATTGTAGGCTGCTCTGAGACTCTGTCCTTGAAAGGGCAGCTTCTGGGAGAGCCCTCTCAGCCAAACCCACCTCACAGAGTGTCTGTTTTGGGGGAGGAAGGGAAAGGAGATTGTAGGCCGCTCTGAGACTCTGTCCTTGAAAGGGCAGCTTCTGGGAGAGCTCTCTCAGCCCCGCCCACCTCACAGGGTGTCTGTTGTGGGGGAGGAAGGAAAAGGAGATTGTAGGCCGCTCTGAGACTCAGTCCTTGAAAGGGCAGCTTCTGGGAGAGCTCTCTCAGCTCCGCCCACCTCACAGGGTGTCTGTTGTGGGGGAGGAAGGGGAAGGAGATTGTGAGCCACTCTGAGATTTGGAGTGGAGAGCAGGATATAAATCCAATGTCATCGTTGTCTTATTATCATTACTACATTGTAATATATAATGAAATAATTATACAACTCACAGCCTGGTTGTTAACGGGCTACAGACCAGTACTGGTCCACGGACTGGGAGTTGAGGACGCCTGGCCTACAGCGACTGTTGTTTTGAAGCCTGCATAAAATCTCATGTGTGCATTTCATAGAATCATAGAACCGCAGAGTCTGCAGGGGCCCTAGAGACCATCTACTCCAACTCCCCTGCTCAGTCTACAGCATCCCTGACAACTTGCATTTGTCCAGCCGGTATTTAACGACTGGGAAACCATGTAGAAGCATTCCTTTTCCCCGTGTGCTTTCCTGGAAGTGGAAATTATTATGATTATTTTTTTAAAAGTGCCCATTCTGCCCGGTTATGAATTCCAAGATGCAAATGTTTGAAAGAGGCGTGTAGATATTTTTCTTTTTTTTGCAAGAGTTATTTTTGAAAGATCAAATGGCATTGGCGGGCTTTTTGAAAAGCGACCTGAAACTCTATTTTTTATTAATGAAGCTTTATGGTGGAGAGATTCTGTTCTGCGTGCCCTTGGCCTTAGTAGTGCAAGATGCAGGGGTGGAATTCTAGCAGGAGCTCCTTTGCATATCAGGCCACACCCCCATGATGTAGCCAGTCCTTCAAGAGCTTAGAAACAAAAGAGCCTTGTAAACTCTCAGGGGATTGGCTACATCGAGGGTGGGGGGTGGGGCCTAATATGCAAAGCAGCTCCTGCTAGAATCCCATCCTTGGCAAAATGAGAGATTGGGGTGGTGGTGCTGGCGCTGTTATGCATTTCCGTGTGCCTGGCATGGCTTGTGCGCATAATCTTGTTGGTGTGGATCTTTTCATTAATGGAAAGGAGCGGCCTGACTTCGTGAGGCATTAGCTTCAGAGGTACCTTAAATGGGACGCGTCAGTCCTTAATATATAATTAAGCCAAATTTTGCTTTTGAAACTGCCGTAATTGGGGGTGGGGGGGGAGCTATGACCACCCAGGGCTTCTGCTTTAATCACTTTAATTGCTCGGCGCTAGTCATTCCCTGGGAACGCATGAGTGAATGTGTTAATATTTATATTTATCTGGTAACGAGTTCAAGATCAGATTTTTTTTTTATATAAAAAAAATAAGCATATATATCTGTATTTGTGGATCGTTGGGTACTGCGTAGAGTCCCAAGTGGGTATTTTTCCAGATCTGTGTGTTCCTTTTCTATATAAGCACTGAAAGTCGTGTGTATTTTTCTCCAGTGAGGTTTTTAATTAAAGAAAAGTTGTATTTTAATGTGTGCCTGTGTGCTGTTTCGGGACAGAATGCGCTCATTCCTTTCCCACATGCTGTTTATTCAGGAGTTAACACCCATGGAATCTGCTAAATAAGTTTGCAATTCTGTGCACACATGCTCAGGAATGATTGCATTAATTACGTACATTTTTGTGCAAGCCAGACGCATGTTGACTGCGACCTTGTGTGTCGTAAAGAGAGTGGGGGGGGGGGGAGAATGGTTCACTCTGTACATGGTCAGAGGCTCAGCCTGAAGCGTCAACCATTTTGAAGGTGAAACCTATCCATTTCTCACGCCCCAACACCTCTTCCCACCAATTTATACACTGGAGTTTGCCCATTGCTTTTCCCTAACCAGACTTCCCCGCCCCTTTTTAAAGCACAATTAATTTGCATTATAGAATCATAAGAGTTGGAGGGGACCATCAGGGTCATCTAGTTCAACCCCCTACACAATGCAGGAAGCTCACAAATACCCTCCCCCTAAGTTCACAGGATCCTCATTGCTATCAGATGGCCATCTTGCCTCTGTTTAAAAATCTCCGAGGAAGGAAAGCCCACCACCTCCTGAGGAAGCCTGTTCCACTGAGGAACCGCTCTAACGGTCAGGAGTCATAGAGTTGGAAGGGACCTCCAGGGTCTTCTAGTCCAACGCCCTGCACGATGCAGGAAACTCACAAACACCTCCCCCCTAAATTCACAGGATCTTCATTGCTGTCAGATGGCCATCTCGCCTTGTGTTTAAAAACCTCCAAGGAAGGAGAGCCCACCACCTCCTGAGGAAGCCTGTTCCACTGAGGAACTGCTCTAATGGTCAGGAACTTCCTAATGTTGAGCCAGAAACTCTTGATTTAATTTCAACCCATTGGTTCTGGTACTCCTTTTTGGGCCCACAGAAAATAATTCCACACCATCCTCTAGATGACAGCCCTTCAAATACTTGAAAATGGTGATCAGATCACCTCTTAGCCGCCTCCTCTCCAGGCTAAACATGCCCAGCTCCTTCAACCTTTCCTCATAGGACTTGGTCTCCAGACCCCTCACCATCTTCGTTGCCCTCCTCTGGATCCGTTCCAGCTTGTCTATATCCTCCTTAAAATGTGGTGCCCAAAACTGAACACAAGACTCCAGGTGAGGTCTTACCAGAGCAAAGAAAGCGATATCATCACATCATGTGATCTGGACACCAGACGTTGGTTGATACAGCCCAAAATTGCATTTGCCTTTTTAGGCACCGCATCACACTGGTGACTCATGTTCAGTATACGGTTCACTAAGACCCCTAGATCCTTTTCGCACATACTGCTGGTAAGACAAATCTCCCCTATTAGAAGGAACTCTTCCCACTGCAAACAAAACAAAAATCTTGTAGGGGTAGAGTTATTAAAGGCAGAGGAGGCCTTCCAGAAGAAACATCGGCAGCCTCGCCATTGGAGTTTTTCAGCTGGCTTGAGTTGGGGGGAGGGGTGTGTGCAGAGCTACCCATTGGGCCAATTTCTGGAAGGTCAAACATGTGGCTCGGGCCTACTCAGCCCCTCAGAGGGCTCCTATCAGGCCCCCAAGCAACTGGCTGTCATCTGCTTCCTTCTCCCTCTCTCTTGCTTCCTTCTGCATCACAGCTTGCTTTGCCAAGCTTGCTCAATCGCACAGGAGCTACAGAGCAATGTCTCTGTTTTCTCCATTGGCTGACCAGCACATGAAGCAACTTATGTATAGCATGTTTGGTGTAGTGGTTAAATGCGTGGATTCTTATCGGGGAGAACCAGGTTTGATTCCCCACTCCACTTGCACCTGCTGGAATGGCCTTGGGTTAGCCATAGCTCTCGCAGGAGTTGTCCTTGAAAGGGCAGCTTCTGGGCGAGTTCTCTCAGCCCCACCCGCCTCACAAGGTGTCTGTTGTGGGGGAGAAGGGGAACTACACCAAACTGGCTCTCTATCAGGTCCCCGAGCAACTGGCTGTCATCTTCTTCCTTCTCCCTATCTCTTGCTTCCTTCTGCATAACAGCTTGCTTAGTTGCACAGGAGCTATGGAGCAAAACCTCTATTTTCTCTATTGGCTGAGGCTCCTCGCTTGGGGAGGAAGTTCCCTGGATCCCGTGGGAGAGATACAAAGAACGCACCTTTAATACCAACAAGTGCTAATGTTTTAAGCATGCTTTAAGGTGTTTTTTTTTAAAAAGTATTTCATTGTGTTTGTGTCCTTTATAAAGTCTGCTATCTATTTTAAATAGGTTTTTTTTTAAACGACAACAACCTTTATTGGCATAACAACACAATCAGCAAGAAAGAAAAGATATATTACCCCGACATTTGAAACATTCCTCTCCTCTCAGAAGCACAGCACAGATATTTTGCCAGTCTCAATAATCTCGGGGTTATGAGAGGACAACAGGAAGAGAGTCCCTCATGATTTCAAAGAAGAGGATCTAAATAAATGGCACAAATATCACAGTAAAATGTACAATGCAGGAGAACGTGTTCCGTACTTTCTATATCCCGTGAGGCTCCTCCCCAGTCCCTTGTGGAAGGAAGGAAAGAGCCAGAGCTTCCTTTGCCCAGTTCCCTGGATCCTGTGGGAGAGATACAAAGAAAGCACCTTTAAGACCAAAGACTGCTAAAAGTTTAAGCATGTTTTAAGTTTTTTTTAAAATATATATATATTTAATTGCGCTTATGTCCTTTGTAAAATTTATATCACTGCTACCTAATCTTGAATAGAGAGCCAGTTTGGCGTAGTGGTTAAGTGTGCAAACTCTTATCTGGGAGAACCGGGTTTGATTCTCCTCCACTTGCACCTACTGGAATGGCCTTGGGTTAGCCATAGCTCTGGCAGGAGATGTCCTTGAAAGGGCAGCTTCTGGGTGAGTTCTCTCAGAGTCAGCCCCACCCACCTCACAGGGTGTCTGTTGTGGGAGGAGAAGATACAGGCGATTGTAAGCCACTCTGAGTCTCTGATTCAGAGAGAAGGGTGCGGTTTTTTGGCCACTATGTGACACAGTGTTAGACTAGATGGGCCATTGGCCTGATCCAACATAGCTTCTCTTATGTTCCCAAGCGGTAGCCTCATGACCTTGATTGACCCAAGACCACCCAGCGAATTTACATGGTAGGCAGTGTTCCCTCTAAGCTGAGTTAGCATGAGCTAGCTCACAGATTTGTAGCCTCCAGCTCACACCTTTTTTGTCTTAGGTCAGGAAGGATAACCCAAGAGCACACTAACTTATGCAGCAGCTCACAACTTTAATGCCAGTCGCTCACAAAGTAGAATTCTGGGACTCCGCAAGCTGATGGGAAACATCGACGATAGGGTGGAAATTCAAACCTGTACCTGCCTTGCTGTCAGTCTAGCCACTGCAGCACCCTAGCTCGCTTTTTGATTTCCTTTTAAAAGGGACACTGTGACCTTTAGCCATGTTCCATAGATCCACGTGGGCAGCCGTGTTGGTCTGCAGCAGTAGAACGGACAATAGGGCGGAATGGGAAGCAGACAATAGGGCGGAATGGGAAGCAGTCCTAAATACAGAGAAAGTACGGTAGGTGTGGGTTAGTAGGCGGAGCCATGGAAATTTTTTTTAGCAGATTAAAAGAATCACCAGTTGGGGGTCTGATGTTTGTTCGAATTGGGCCGAAACAACAAAGGGTAATACAAAGCAGACTGATGTCCATGTACAAAACCCATTAAGTATCCTGGGTGTGAAGTGCAATAAATGAGAGTCTGTTGTGATTAGGGTTGCCAATCCCCAGGTGGGGGCAGGGGATCCCCCCCCCCCCGTTTGGAGACCCTCCCCCTGCTTCAGGGTCATCAGAAAGCGGGGGGGAGGGGAGGGAAATGTCTGCTGGGAACTCTGTTATTCCCTATGGAGATTTATTCCCATAGAAAATCATGGAGAATTGATCCGCAGGTATCTGGGACTCTGGGAGGGCTGTTGTTTGGGGTAGAGGCACCAAATTTTCAGCATAGCATCTAGTGCCTCTCCCCAAAATACCCCCCGAGTTTCAAAAAGATTGGACCAGGGGGTCCAATTCTATGAGCCCCAAAAGAAGGTGCCCCTATCCATTATTTCCTATGGAAGAAAGGAATTGAAAAGGTGTGTTGTCCCTTTAAATGTGATGGCCAGAACTCCCTTTGGAGATCAATTATGCTTGATCTTGGCCCCACCCCTAATGTCTCCTGGCTCCACCCCCAAAGTCCCCAGTTATTTCTTGAATTGGACTTGGCAACCCTAGTTGTGATGTTAGCTCTGAGTTAAAATGAGGGCATAGGTTTCTCAGAGGTTTGATTTAAACATGTAACACACATATAGGCTATGTTCCAATCCGCTCTCCTTTCCCCCCTCTTTGTTTCCTACACAACTTTACATCAGGCACGAACGTAGCCACCTCCCTCTCTTCAACAGCCGCCGGTTCCGAGAGAGTCCTTCCCTTGCGCCTGCGCCCTTCCCCGCTAGCCTTCACTCCCTTACATAAGATGGCGACAAACTTCTGCCTCCTACTCCACTCCCCAAGATCACCGGAGGGAGCATGCGCACTCTCCGCCTCGCCCGCTTCCGAGATGGCGGCTCTTCCGTTTCCCCGGGACGCGCAGGCGCACGGCCTTTTTTGCCCGCAGCTAAGATGGCAGCGGCCTGACGGGAAAAAAACCCTGTCTGTTAGGCGGCGGTTGAGGGTCTCGTGAGGCGGCTTCTTTCTCCCGATGCCGTCGCGATGCTCCGCTCCAAGGGCTTCTTCCGCGGCGTCGAGTGCCCCTTCGGGCCGGCCTGTGGGAGGCCCTACTGCCACTTCCGGCACCCCCCAGGGGCCACCGACGCAGCCCTCCCCGCCCGGCGCCCCAGCGGCCAGGCCGGCCCCAGCGGGCGCCCCTCAGCCTCAGGTACGCCTCAAGGCCTCAACGAACCGCGGGGGGTGCGCTGCGGGCCTTCTCCCTGGGGGTGCTCTGCGCATGCTCAGTGGGAAGGGGTGGGAAACGCCCCACCTCTGAGGGAGGCCGAGGGGCTGCTTTGCGCATGCGCCGAGTCCTCTCTCTTTCTTTGGAAGAAGCTGACTCTAATGGGGAGGGGCAGAATTGGAGGGAGCACTCTGTAGATGCTCAGAGGCTGCCTCAGTTTCAGCAGGAGCTCCCAGGAGCGCAGATCCTGAGCCTTTCTGAGGGTTTCCCCCCTCCTCCTCCCCACCCACCTTGTCCACTGAATTAGGAGGTGCAGCTGCATAACAATCCCTGGATGAGGAGAGCGGGCAGCCAGCCAGCCACCAGCGGCTTTGCCACGCCCCCGGCAGCCCTCATTAACCCCTGGAGAAGCCCACACCACCCTTTCTCCGCTTCTTATGTGATTTTAGGCGGCGGGTGGCTTGCTGCCCTTTTGACTGGAGAAAGGAGAGCCCCAGGCGAGCAAGGCCTGCTTGGGCTGGCTGCATCTCTAGCAAGCCCAAGTAGGCCTCACTTGCCCGGGGCTCTTCTTTCTTGTATCAGGTTGCTTTTGGCGGGGGGGGGGGGAGCAGCATATGCTAATATGTTATGCTGATGAGCTCCGCCCAGGGTTTTTTTGATAGAAAAAGTCCAATAGAAACTCATTTGCATATTAGGCCACACCCCTGATGTCATTGTCTCACATGGGGCTTTTTATAGAAAAGGTCCAGCAAGAACTCATTTGCATATTAGGCCACACCCCGGATGTCATCATTGTCTCACATAGGGCTTTTTGTAGAAAAAGCTCACCGGGAAATTATTTACATATTAGGCCACACCCCTTGACACCAAGCCAGCCGGAACTGCGTTCCTGTTTAAAAAAAAAAAAAAAACGACCCCTGACTCAGAGGCTGCCTCAGTGAAGGAGTGAGGAGGCGGTTGCCAGGTTACTCCCTACAGAATAGAGTTCTTTATTTTCTTTATTCCTTACTTGAGTCAGTATTATAATGCACCTCTTTTGCCAATGCTCAAGGTGGTTTAGTATGTAAGTTTTGCCAAGTCCTAGTCACCATGGGGAGATCCCCTTACTTTCAATGCAAGTGAGAAGTAGAGGTGGTTTGGCATTGCCTTCCTCTGCAGAGCCTTCCTTGGTGGTCTCCTATCCAAGACTTACGGTGACCCGAGCAAGGGGCTTCCAATGCAAGTGAGAAGTGGAGGTGGTTTGCCATCGCCTTCCTCTGCAGAGTCTTCCTTGGCGGTCTCTCTTCTGTATTCCGACCCTGCTGAAATCCCAAAATCTGCTGAGATCGGTTTATACCGTACCGACTTCCTTCCCGGAGCCAAATTACAGAGCATAAAAACTATGCAATTGGACAGCACAAGACAACCAATGAACTGTGCGGTCGGGTAGGTTACAGAATAAGAGAACTATATGAACCATGACAATTGCCTAAGGCAGCTATGCTGTTAGCCATGCAGAGTGGCTCCTTTGCGCATGTTCAGTTGCCCCTTCGCCGTTCTGCACACGCTTAGAGGCTTTCCTAAGTGTAGGAGTCAATTTTTCAGAGGGAGCGCTCTCTTTCTGTTTGTACTGAAGGTGGGGATGCTGCTCTGCACATGCACAGAGGCTCTTTAAAATGTGTGAGCGGGGAAGAGAGAAAGCAAGGAGAGCTCTTCTTGTTCTCCCCCTTGCTCCTCTTTGAAATAAAGTGCCCTAGACCTGCAGTGGGAGCAGGGGATCCCCTGGTTTGGAGGCCCTCCCCCTGCTTCAGGGTCATCAAAAAGCGGGGGGAGGGGAAGGGAAATGTCTGCTGGTGCTCCATTATTCCCTATGGAGGTCAGTTCCCATAGGGTATCATGGAGAGTTGATCCACGGGTATCTGGGGCTTTGGGGAGGCTGTTTTTTTGAGGTAGAGGCACTAAACTTGCAGCATAGCATCTGGTACCTCTCCTCAAAACACCCTCCAAGTTTCAGAAAGATTGGACCAGGGGGTCCAATTCTATGAGCCCCCAAAGAAGGTGCCCCCATTCTCCATTATTTCCAATGAAGGGAAGGCATTTAAAAGGCACATGGTCCCTTTAAATGTGATGGCCAGAACTCCCTTTGGAGTCAATCGTGCTTGTCACAACCTTGCTCCCTGCTCCATCCCCAATGTCTCTTGGCTCCACCTCCATAGTCTCCTGGCTCCACCCCAAAGTCCCCAGATATTTCTTGAATTGGACCTGGCCACCCTATCTAGACATCAAAGTCTTTCTTCCCACCACCACCTCCTCCTGAAACTGCCACGGAACCAGCTTGCAGTTATCTGTTTTGCGTGTTCTTCTTTCCTAACTGCATCTCCAGGAGGTGGCTTTGACTGATTTGTTGTTTCTGTGTCTTTCGCCTTCCCCTCTTTGCAAATGGAAACTCAAGGCTAATACAAGAAGGACAGCATGCAAAGGCACTTGGGTGGAAAGGGGCCTCGTTGCGTCTCCTTCCCCTTCCGCGCTGCTTGTGGAGGGAGGACTGGGTGATGGTTGGGTGTGGCTCCTGCTGAACGGCTGCCATCTTTTAAAAAACTGCATAGTAGTAGAATGGGACTTGCATACGTAAGGACAGTCCACCAGAAGGATCACCAATAGATAAGTTGTATATTCTGTATAGCGCCAGTTTGGTGTAGTGGTTAAGTGTGCGGACTCTTATCTGGGAGAACCGGGCTTGATTCCCCGCTCCTCCACTTGCACCTGCTGGAATGGCCCTGGGTCAGCCGTAGCTCTGGCAGAGGTTGTCCTTGAAAGGGCAGCTGCTGAGAGAGCCCTCTCAGCCCCACCCACCTCACAGGGTGTCTGTTGTGGGGGAGGAAGGTAAAGGAGATGGTGAGCCGCTCTGAGACTCTTCAGAGTGGAGGGCAGGATATAAATCCAATATCTTCATCTACCTCACAGGGTGTCTGTTGTGGGGGAGGAAGGGAAAGGAGATTGTAGGCCGCTCTGAGACTCTGTCCTTGAAAGGGCAGCTGCTGTGAGAGCCCTCTCCAGCCCTACCCACCTCACAGGGTGTCTGTTGTGGGGGAGGAAGGTAAAGGAGATTGTGAGCCGCTCTGAGACTCTTCGGAGTGGAGGGCGGGATATAAATCCAATATCTTCATCTACCTCACAGGCTGTCTGTTGGGGGTGGGGGAAGGTAAAGGAGATTGTGAGCCGCTCGGAGACTCTTCGGAGTGGAGGGCGGGATATAAATCCAATATCTTCATCTACCTCACAGGGTGTCTGTTGTGGGGGGGGGGAAGGTAAAGGAGATTGTGAGCTGCTCTGAGACTCTTCGGAGTGGAGGGCGGGATATAAATCCAATATCTTCATCTACCTCACAGGGTGTCTGTTGTGGGGGAGGAAGGGAAAGGAGATTGTGAGCCGCTCTGAGACTCTTCAGAGTGGAGGGCGGGATATAAATCCAATATCTTCTATCTTCTTCTTCTTTATATTGTTTTAAACTGTAAATTGTTTGTCTTACTGTTTTATATTGAAATTGAGATGTTGGTTTTATTATGATTGTTAGCTGCCCTGAGTCCATTTGGAATGGGTGAGATATAAATTGAAAGTAAATAAATGAATAAATACCTGTAAGCATCAGCTGCTGGGGATAGAATCGTAGAGTTGGAAGGGACCCCCGGGGTCATCTAGTCTTAACCCCATGCACAATGCAGGTAATTTGCAAACACCTCCCCTTAAGTTCACAGGATCAGCATTGCTGTCAGATGGCCATCTAGCCTTTTTTAAAAAAACCTCTAAGCAAGGAGAGTCCACCACCTCCTGCGGGAGCCTGTTCCACTGAGAAACCTCTCTGTCAGGAAGTTCTTCCTAATATTGAGCTGGAAACTCTTCTGATTTAATTCCAACCCCGTTGGTTTTGGTCCTACCTTCTGGGGCCACAGAAAACAATTCCACACCATCCTTCCTCGATATGACAGCCCTTCATGTACTTGAAGATGGTGATCATATCACCTCTCAGCCACCTCCTCTCCAGGCTAAACATCCCCAGCTTCTTCAACCTTTCCTTATAGGACTTGGTCTCCAGACCCCTCACCATCTTCGTCGCCCTCCTCTGGACCCCTTCCAGCTTGTCTGTATGCTTCTTAAAATGTGGTGCCCAAAACTGAACACAAGACTCCAGCTGAGGTCTTACCAGAGCAAAGTGATACCATTGCATCACGTGATGGTATACCAGTGAGAAGGACTGAACATAAGAGAAGCCATGTTGGATCAGGCCAATGGCCCATCCAGTCCAACACTCTGTGTCACATAAGAACATAAGAGAAGCCATGTTGGATCAGGCCCATGGCTCATCCAGTCCAACATTCTGTGTCACACAGTGGCCAAAAAAACCCACAACAGGTGCCATCAGGAGGTCCACCATTGGGGCCAGGACACTAATTTCATGGCTATAGTCACCATCTGCAGTGATCTTGGATCCCAGAAATGTGAAGTCTGTCACTTCGTTCATATGTGGGTGTTACTTGGGCTGTGAGGGAAAGGACAGGGAATAAGTCGGTGGCGGAGGGATAGATTGCCTTAGCAAAGGTGGCTCTCCTCCGATTTCCTTATTTGCGGTTCTGGTTCCTGAAGATGCGCAGATGTATATGGGGCCTTCATGACCCTATTCTGTGAAATATAGCTTTAAGCGGCCTTAAAAATCATACACCGATGCATTTTGCCCTATGCATTTTCATTGTAACGAAAGGGGGGAAAAAACTGTATAAAAGTAACAACTGTTGATCCGAGTCTTGGTTTTCTACTCTATATTTTGAAACCAACAATTTTGTATCAATATTACTGACAGAAAAACACTACACACTGGATGCCAGATTTTAACAACATTGGCAAAATTACAATAGAGGGTGGATGTTGCAGCGGCAGCGATGGGTTGCCTGGATAACTCTCCATTTCATTTGCCTTCTTCAGGCTGCAGTACACTAGAGCGGGGTCCCAAACCCTTGGGCCACGGACCAGTACCGGTCCGTGACCTGTTAGCAACTGGGCCGTGAGTTGTATCGTTATTTCATTATATATTACAGTGTAGTGATAATAATAAGATGGCATTGGATTTATATTCTGCCCTCCACTCTGAATCTCAGAGCGGCTCGCAATCTCCTTTATCTGCCTCCCCCACAACAGACACCCTGGTGAGGCGGGTGGGGCTGAGAGAGCTCTCCCCAGAAGTTGCCGTTTCAAGGACAACTCTGCGAGAGCTCTGGCTGACCCAAGGCCATTCCGGCAGGTGCAAGTGGAGGAGTGAGAAATCAAACCCAGTTCTCCCAGATAAGAGTCTACACACTTCACCACCACACCAAAATAAAGTGCACAATTGTATCATCCTGAAATCATGCCCCGCGCGTCCCCCTCCCCAGGTCCGTGGAAAAATTGTCTTCCACAAAACTGGTCCCTGGTGCCAAAAAAGATTGGAGATCGCTGCACTAGGTGAATCCTTGAATTCAATAATGGCCCAGTATAAATATAAATTTGAAGGAAATACTGGCATTCAAGGCTTTACTTAGCGTACTGCAGCCTGAAGAAGGCGAATGAAAGGGAGAGTGACCTAGGCCAGCCATTGCTGCTGCTGTTGCAGAAGGTAACATCAACCTTCTATTGTTATTTTTATTTATTATTATTTATTATTTTATTCGATTTATATCCCGCCCTACCCCACTGAGGTGGGCTCAGGGCAGCTTACAACACAAAAAGCTAACAAAGTCAATTTAAAATACATTAATAATACATTAATGATTATAATTATGCAATAAAATACATAAAATACATATAAAATACATAAAAGCACGCTTCAGTATGTACTATGCTACCTTCCTTAGAACAATTCTTCAATATTCCAGTATTGAATAATCTGATGTTCGAGATTTGAATGTTCAGGCATTCCGATAACAATTAATTATATGCCAACCGGAAGAGGGCTGTTTTGCAGGCCCTGCGGAACTGTTCAAGGTTCCGCAGGGCCCTCACCTCCCCCGGGAGCTGATTCCACCAACAGGGAGCTGCAATCGAGAAGGCCCTGTCTCTGGTCACTTTCAGACTGGCCTCCTTTGGCCCAGGGATTGTAAGAAGGTTTTGAGACCCCGATCTCAGCACTCTCTGGGGAACATGCGGGGAGAGACGGTCCCTAAGGTAGGCAGGTCCCAGGCCATAAAGGGCTTTAAAGGTCATAACCAGCACCTTGTACCGAACTCATATCCAAAAATTCCAAAATTTGTAATTTTCCCAATGTTGTTAAAATCTGGCATCTAGTGTGTAGTGTTTTTTTGTCAATAATATCGATAATACATGGTTTGTTTCAAAATATAGAGTAGCAAGCCAAGACTTGGATCAACAGTTGTTACTTTTATACAGTTTTTTCCTTTTGTTACAATATCACTTTTCTGTATGGCCTTCTCTTTCTCTCTCTCTCTTTTTTCTCTCTTTCTCTCCTTCTCTCTCTTTTTCTCTCTCCCTCTTTCTCCCTCTCTCTTTCTCTCTCTCTTTCTTTCTCTCTCCCTCTCTCTCTCTCCTTCTCTCTCTCCTTCTTTCTCTTTTTCTCTCTCCCTCTTTCTCCCTCTCTCTCTCTGTCTTTCTCTCTCCCTCTTTCTCCCTCTTTCTGTCTCCCTCCCTCTCTCTTTCTCTCTCCCTCTCTCTCTCTCTTTAACCAGGGGTGGAATTCTAGCAGGAGCTCTTTTGCATATTAGGCCGCACACCCCTGATGTAGTCAATCCTCCAAGAGCTTACAAAAAAGAGCCTTGTAAGCTCTTGGAGGATTGGCTACATCAGGGGTGTGCGGCCTAATATGCAAAGGAGCTCCTGCTAGAGTTCCACCCCTGGCTTTAACCATTAGAAGACTGTCAGGCCCACCGACCAAAACCGGTGCTTTGTGACTTTGTGTTATCACCTGCCCTCCTGCTGGGGGCAGATTCATTTTGTGGAAGGTGGTGTCCCTTTAAGAGCAGCACATCTGCAAGGGTGGGAGCCCTGGGCGGTTTCCTGCTTCCCCTCCTTCAGCTCCAGTTATCTCTGTCGTGCAGGACCAGAGCAGTCACGGCTGGGCACTGTGACATCCTTACGGGCAGGGGCGCCAGGAGGGCGCCAGGAGGGATGTTGGAAAGAGGCCGTGGGGGGAGCATGAACAAGTACCTTCGTTGCTTGCTAACTCGGGAGAGCACAGGTAAAGCACCCCTCTGTTTCTTTCCCGCTTTGGCTGTGGAAGAGTCCAGCCATAACTGCATTTCCCCTCCAACTTTTGGAGGATTCTTCAGTGGAACAGGCTTCCTTGGAAGGTGGTGGACTCTCCTCCTTTGGAAGTTTTCAAGCATGGCCCTCTGACAGCAACGCTGATTCGGAGAACTTAGGCAGAGCGCGAGAGGGAGGGCAGGAAAGGGTCGCGTCCAGTTTTCCCTCTAAGCTGTGGAGTCTTGTGTGCAAAAATTCTACTTCGTGAGCTACCGGAATTAAAGTTGTGAGCTGCCTGCTTAAACGAGTGTGCTCTGGGGCCATTTTCCCTGAGCGAAGACAAAAAATGCGTGAGCCAACGGCTGCAGAACCCTAGCTCACGCTCACTCAGCCTAAAGGGAGCACTGGTTGCATCAATGTTTAGTTTTCAAGGTCCTTTCTTGCGCGTCCAGGGAAATGCCGACTGCCACTTTAGGGTTAGGTAGCAATTTTTCTCCACTTTGGCCTGGGATCCTGGAGGGATTTTTTACCATCTTCTGAGCATGGGAGAGGGGGGGGGGTGTCACTGAATGTCTGTGGGGGAGGGGGAGATATTTATTTATTTTTATTTAATTTATATTCATTTAATTAATTTATATCCCGTCGTCCCCGCCAAGACAGGCTCAGGGTGGCTGGGTTTTTTGTTGTTGTTGTTTGTTTTTTAAACTTTTCAAAAAATTATTGAGAAAACTCAAGAGATATACAGAAAGAAAAGTGAAATCAGTAAACAAGTCAGTAGATACTCAGCACGCAAGTAACCTGTCAAACAGCAGTATGAAATGAATTGGAACAGATCGTATATACCAGGGGTGGCCAACGGTAGCTCTCCAGATGTTTTTTTTGCCTACAGCTCCCATCAACCCCAGCCAGCATGGCCAATGGTATATACTAAACTATAGAGCTTTGCATGTTGTAAAACTATTAGGAAACTGTTCAATAACTTAAGTCCCTGAAGTATGTAAAAATAAAAGTAAATTCACTCAGTATAGAGCTACACAAAGTATGAGGTTTGATGAGGAGAAAGGGAGGGAAGGAGAGAAAGAAGGAATGAAGAAGGGGGGAAAGGGGGGGAGGGAAAAGTGAGCATACAGTAGGAATGGGACGGTGGGGAGGGAGGGACGGTGGCTCAGTGGTAGAGCATCTGCTTGGTAAGCAGAAGGTCCCAGGTTCAATCCCCGGCATCTCCGACTCAAAAGGGTCCAGGCAGTAGGTGATGGAGATGGAGGGATGGTGGCTCAGTGGTAGAGCATCTGCTTGGGAAGCAGAAGGTCGCAGGTTCAGTCCCTGGCATCTCCAACTCAAAAGGGTCCAGGCAGTAGGTGATGGTGATGGAGGGACGGTGGCTCAGTGGTAGAGCATCTGCTTGGGAAGCAGAAGGTCCCAGGTTCAATCCCCGGCATCTCCAGCTCAAAAGGCTCCAGGCAGTAGGTGATGGTGATGGAGGGACGGTGGCTCAGTGGTAGAGCATCTGCTTGGGAAGCAGAAGGTCGCAGGTTCAGTCCCCGGCATCTCCAGCTCAAAAGGCTCCAGGCAGTAGGTGATGGTGATGGAGGGACGGTGGCTCAGTGGTAGAGCATCTGCTTGGGAAGCAGAAGGTCGCAGGTTCAGTCCCCGGCATCTCCAGCTCAAAAGGGTCCAGGCAGTAGGTGATGGTGATGGAGGGATGGTGGCTCAGTGGTAGAGCATCTGCTTGGGAAGCAGAAGGTCGCAGGTTCAGTCCCCGGCATCTCCAGCTCAAAAGGGTCCAGGCAGTAGGTGATGGTGATGGAGGGACGGTGGCTCAGTGGTAGAGCATCTGCTTGGGAAGCAGAAGGTCCCAGGTTCAATCCCCGGCATCTCCAGCTCAAAAGGCTCCAGGCAGTAGGTGATGGTGATGGAGGGACGGTGGCTCAGTGGTAGAGCATCTGCTTGGGAAGCAGAAGGTCCCAGGTTCAATCCCCGGCATCTCCAACTCAAAAGGGTCCAGGCAAATAGGCGTGAAAAACCTCAGCTTGAGACCCTGGAGAGCCGCTGCCAGTCTGAGTAGACAATACTGTCTTTGATGGACCGAGGGTCTGATTCAGTAGAAGGCAGCTTCATAGGTTCGTATGTTCATATATGAATAAGACGAAGAGAGGAAACAGAAATCGCAGCTAAACAGTAGCATCCACTCCTGTGTCAAGAAAGAAGAGTAAGAAACAAAAGCAGGGCAAAGGCCATTAAAAGCAGACCGTAGACATTTGTGCAGAGGCATGAGGAGGAATTTCTTGAGAAGTAACATAATCGACAAAAGGAAACCATTTGGCAGGAAAGGTGGAGGGAATAGAGCGTTGTAGGTTCGAGTGGAGAGCCAGGTGGTAACAGTGGGAGCTGTGCAAGCCATCCAGAAAGACGCAGTTGAGGCTTTGGCAGCAACTCGTAAGCTGACAATTAGTTCCTGTTGCAGTGTAGGGATAGAGAGGGAGCCCCCAAAATTCACGAGGATGAGAGCAGGATCGAGAGTCGTACGGTGGGAGGCGATAAGTTGAATCCGATGAAGAACTTCAGTCTAAAATTTCATTGCCACTGGATCAGGGCGGCTGGTTTCCTGCATCGTGCAGGTGGTTGGATAAGATGACCCTGGACTGGAGGTCATGATTCTTTTTGCTGGGCTGGCCGTTCAGGCTTGCCATGGGGAAATTTTTAGTAGATCAGAAGGCCCCTCCAGGCAGCCCCTCCCCGCCGCCTTTTGCACTTAACTGCGTTGTTGAGCATCGCTTGGTCTCTTGTTTTCTGCCCTGTTAGTCATGCAAAAATTTAAAAAAAGGCACTCGCGACTCCAGCTGTTGGGAGTCAGAAGCGGCGAGAAACTGGAAACACGACCGAATGTAACATGTGTCACCATGGCAGGTTCACTCATCTGAGCCGGGGTGGGGTGGGGAGGGGCTTTCTACAAGTGCCAGCCGGCGAATGAGCAAAACCGGTAACTTGCCTGTGCGCACTCCTTCTGTGTTGCGGTCCCCGCCTGCATGATGTGGTTAGAAAGGCGTCTACCCACTTGGCTTTCCATAAGCTGTGCAAAATGGAATGATTCGAGGAAGGTTTTTTCTCACCTGTAAAAGAGATGGTCCAGAAAGAAGCTCTGATAAAGGGATGGGGGATCTGTAGGCCGTACTTCTGTGTTGCTGCCTGTTGTAAGTGTGATCCCGTCGTGTGACTTCCGCATCGCTTAGCGTGTCGCATAAACCAGGAGTGTCAAACATGCGGCCCAGGGCTGAATCAGGCCCCCAAAGGGCTCCACCACTTGCACCTGCTAGAATGGCTTTGGGTGAGCCATATCTTTCGTAGGAGCTGTCCTTAAAAGGACTGCTGCTGTAAAAAGCTCTCTCAGTGTCACCTACCTCAAGGGGTGTCTGTTTTGTGTGTGGGGGGGGGCGGGGAAGGTAAAAGGAGATTGTGAGCTGCTCTGAAATTCTGAGATTCAGAGTATAGGGCGGGATATAAATCCAATATCTTCCTCTTCCTCCTCTCAGGCCCCCGGGCAACTGACTGTCATCTGCTTCCTTCTCCCTCTCTCTTGCTTCTTTCTGCATCACAGCTTGCTTTGCCAGGCTTGCTCAATGGCACAGGAGCTTCAGAGCAAAACCTCTGTTTTCTCCATTGGCTGAGGCTCCTCCCTTGGGGAGGGAGAGCTTGCTTTGCCAGGCTCTCTCAGTCGCACAGCAGAGCTGCTGAGCCAAGCCTCTCTTCCTTCTATTGGCTGAGGCTCCTCCCCATCCTGGTCCCCTGGGGAAGGAAGGAAAGAGCCAGAGCTTCCTTTGCCCAGTTCCCTGGATCCCATGGGAGAGAAACAAAGAAAGCACCTTTAAGACCAACAAATGCTAACATTTTAAGCGTGTTTTAAGGTTGTTGTTTTTTTAAAAAAATCTTTAATTGCGTTTGTGTCCTTTATAAAGTTTATATCTCTGCTACCTGGCATTATGTTTTATGACACACCCGGCCCGGCCCGGCCAGGTCTCATTTATGTCAGATCCAGCTCTCGTAACGAATGAGTTTGACGCCCCTGGCATAAACACTTATACTTTGCTTCAGATTTCTGCAGTTTACACCCAGCTGAAAAGTTCATTGGGCGTCCCATCCTGTTGATTGTCTTTGACGGGCCTCATTTTGGGCAGGAGCTCACAGGAGCCGTGCTCCAGAACCTCTGAATTTTATTGTGCTCTTTCTTTCCCCGTGGCACAGAGTGGTAAAGCAGCAGTACTGCAGTACTGTGGTCTGAACTCTCTGCACACGACCTGAGTTCAATTCCGGCGGAAGCCGGATTCAGGTAGCCGGCCCAAGGTTGACTCAGCCTTCCATCCTTCCGAGGTCGGTTAAATGAGTACCCGGCTTGCTGTGGGGAGTGTAAAAGACTGGGGAAGGCAATGGCAAACCACCCTGTAAAAAGGTCTACCATGCAAAAGTTGTGAAAGCAACGTCACCCCGGAGTCGGAAACGACTGGTGCTTGCACAGGGGACCTTTCCTTTCCTTTCTTTCTTATACCCCCCCCTCTCAAATACTTGCTTCTGCGCTCCATTGTTCAAACCGCCCTAGGAGAATTTTGCTGAGCTCTAAGATCTGACAAACTTTCTAATATTTTCCCCCACAAAAAACGGGGAAGTAACCAAACATATAAAGCAGACGGATGGAAGTCTTCATCCGACCACTGCGGCCACAAAGGAGAAAGTAATTTTAAAAGTATGATGGGAATAAGGTTTTATTATGACAGTTATAACTGAAGAAGCATGTTAAGGTAGATGCTGAGCTGATATAATTTAGTACGGTGATGTGGGGGGGGGGGGGTGGCATATGCAAATGAGTTACACAAAAGAGTTGTGCTAATGAGCTGCAGCATCTCTTTTTCTACAAAATGACCCCAGGTCTTTGACTTAGCACTGTACAATCCACTTTGCGTCATGGTGAGAACGACAGATTGAAATAATTCAAATATGTAAATTTGCATTTAAAGCGTAGCTGAATTAATATGTAGCACTTAATGCATCTATACAGAGATATCACGTCCAGTTTAAATTAACCTCCGGTATGATATTTACAGGGCTTGAAAGGCCTCAGTTTCCTCACCCGAATACAAAGTAGTGAATATTTTGATGGAGTGATTGATTTCATTTATACCCTGTCGTTCTAAGAACGTAAGAGAAGCCATGTTGGATCAGGCCAATGGCCCATCCAGTCCAACATTCTGTGTCACACAGTGGCCAAAAAACCCAGGTCCCATCAGGAGCTCCACCAGTGGGGCCAGGACACTAGAAGCCCTCCCACTGTTGCCCCTCCCCAAGCACCAAGAAGACAGAGCATCACTGCCCCAGACATAAGAACATCAGAGAAGCCATGTTGGATCACGCCAGTGGCCCATCCAGCCCAACATTCTGTGTCACACAGTGGCCAAAAAATCCCAAGTGCCATCAGGAGGTCCATCAGTGTGGCCAGGACACCAGAAGCCCTCCCACTGTGCCCCCACAAGCACCAAGAATACAGAGCACCACTTGCCCCAGACAGAGAGTTCCAACAATATGCTGTGGCTAATAGCCACTGGTGGACCTCTGTTCCATATGTTTCTCCAGTCCCCTCTTGAAGCCGTCTGTGCGTCTAGCTGCAACCACCTCCTGCGGCAGTGAATTCCACGTGTTAATCACCCTTTGGGTGAAGAAGAAGTTCCTTTTATCCGTTCTCTCCAACGGGGACCCAAATCAGCTTACATCATTCTCCTCTCTTTTCATTTTATAATTAATGTTTCATTAATCCATAAACATAAAATAGCTTTTGTCCTGTCGAATGAGAGTTTTCTCCATCTTGGGCTTGTTTAATCTTTTTTTGTTGTTGTAATTCATCGGGATGTAACTGACCCCGGTGGCTCTTTAAGGAACCACTCTAACTATACATGGAGTGGGGCAGTTTTGTGTGTGTGGGGTCTTTGAAAGTTCCTGGAGCAGCTGTTCCCTTTCATTATAGGTAAATACATGAAGTGGTGAAGGTGAGTGTGCTGAGCAAGGGACTATAATCTGGAGGTTTGGGTTTGATTCCCCCCACTCCAGCAGGGTGGGCCAGCCCCAGTTCTCTCAGGACTCTCTCAGCCCCAAATGTCTGTGGTGGGGGAGAGTAAGGAAAAGGTTCTTTTAAACCACTTTGAGGCTCCGTAAGGTAGAGGAAACTGGGATATAAAAACCAACTCCTCCTCTTCCCCTCCTCCTCCTCTCAATAAATAAGAATCTCTAAAACTTGATTATGAGAGGAGGAGGAGAAGAGGAAGGATATATATCCCGCCCTATACTCTAAGTCTCAGAGCCGTCACAATCCTTTCCCTCCCCACCCCCCACCCCCACAACAGAGATTGTAGGCCGCTCTGAGCCTCTGTCCTTGAAAGGGCAGCTTCTGGGAGAGCTCTCTCAGCCCCACCCACCACACAGGGTGTCTGTTGTGGGGGAGGAAGGGAAAGGAGATTGTAGGCCACTCTGAGACTCTGTCCTTGAAAGGGCAGCTTCTGGGAGAGCTCTCTCAGCCCCACCCACCTCACAGGGTGTCTGTTGTGGGGGAGGAAGGGAAAGGAGATTGTAGGCCGCTCTGAGACTCTGTCCTTGAAAGGGCAGCTTCTGGGAGAGCTCTCAGCCCCACCTACCTCACACGGTGTCTATAGTGGGAGAGGAAGGGAAAGGAGATTGCAGGCTGCTCTGAGACTCTGTCCTTGAAAGGGCAACTGCAATTAGAGCTCTCTCAGCCCCACCTACCTCACAGGGTGTTTGTTGGAGGAGGGGAAAGTAAAGGAGATTGTGACTGTTTGAGACTCTGAGATTCAGAGTATACGGCGGGATATAGATCCAATCCCAGTTCCGCAGGACCTGCGAAACTGAACTGGTTCGGATAGCATGTGACATCTAATGGGAGAGATGTCACCACATCTGGATCTATCGCACTGTAGTGCTAACTGCCTAGGACAGTGATGGCGAACCTTTTAGAGACCGAGTGCCCAAACTGCAACCCAAAACCCACTCAAAGTGCCAACGTGGCAATTTAATCTGAATACCGAGGTTTTAGCTTAGAAAAAAACAACTCCTAGTGAAATTAACAAACTGAAAGAACATTTGGTCTGGATAGCATTTGCTTAGGAAACCAACAAAATAGTAGCATGTCAGAATGGGAGAATGATGGTGAGAGTGTCATAAGGCAATCAATGAAGGCCGTTCATTGCTCTGTTGCTTGCAAATCTTGGTTAAACTGAGAACATGCCTTTCCCAGAGGTGTTCCTGTCCACCTAATTTACTTTTGAACATGTAACATACGTTATAAACATCAATCTAGTTTGCCATTAGGAAAAAAGAATTCATTAAAATATAGCGTGTTTAGTGCGAGCTGGTGGTTAGGGTGTCCAAATCAGATCTGGGAGGTCCTGATTCATACGCCCACTCTGCCCTGGCAGCTTGCTGGGAAACTTGGACCTTTGAGTTAACCCGCCTCATAGGTTCGTTGTGAGGGTAAAAGAGAAGGGGGAGAGTGTGTCAAACCACTTCAGTGTCCTTCTGGGGGAGGATACATGATGTTAGTTAATAAATTACTTTGATGAAAGGAGTCCACTGATTTATATGGCTAAATCTAAGTCCAGCATCACCTTCGAGAACAAGATTTTTGAGAGTCAAAGCTCCTTTTATCTAACCAAGGGAGCTCTAATGCTGGAAAGCTTGTGCCCCCTCCTCCAAATCTTGTTGGTCTCTAAGGAGCTCCTGGGCTCGAATCTAGTTGTTCTGCTGCGGACCAGCACGTCTACCCTTGGAAACTTCAGGGATAGTCTGAATTGTATTAACTAGAATGTCTGATGTGAGAAAGGAGGGCTAGTTTGGTGTAGTGGTTAAGTGCCTGGACTCTTATCTGGGAGAACAGGGTTTGATTCCCTGCTCCTCCACTTTCAACTGCTTGAATGGCCTTGGGTCAGCCATAGCTCTGGCAGAGGTTGTCCTTGAAAGGGCAGCTGCTGTGAGAGCCCTCTCCAGCCCCACCCACCTCACAGGGTGTCTGTTGTGGGGGAGGAAGATTAAGGAGATTGTGAGCTGCTCTGTGACCCTGAGGTAAATCCAATATCATCTTCTTTCTTTAAACTAAAACTGCAACCTGTGCATATGTAGAGAGTAGGTGCCACGGTGTTCACTGTAGATTACTTCCAAGTAACCATGGAGAGCAAGCCCAATGAGGAAAGGCTAAGGGACTTGGGGATATTCAGTCTGGAGAAGAGGAGGTTGAGGAGGGAGACATGATTGCTCTTTTGAATTATTAGAAGGGCTGCCACTTAGTGGAGGGCAGGGAGCTGTTCCTGCTGGCAGCAGAGGAGAGGACTGCCATAGGAAAAACGTTTTAACAGTAAGAGTTGTTCAACAGTGCAATCTATCCCCTCACCTGCAGTCTTTAAGCAGTGGGTGGACAAACACTTGTCAGGGATGCTCTGGAAATCCAGAACAGCAGTGCAACAGTTCAAAAACAGTTTATCAACAATTTGCCTTATGTGGCTTGAAAGAGCTCAGCTCAGATACTGCTATCAGAAGCATCATATTTGAAAGCAAGGAAACCTGCAGTTCCTCCCTTTCCACTTCTAAACCAGAGGCGATCCCGGCCGCTGTTTCTGCCAGATTAGTGGGATCCAACATTTCCTGTAATAAACCCACATTCCTTCCAAAAATGTGCTTGATTCAAGGTCCTGATCGCTCCTTCCCTCCCCGCCCCCCATCCCCACACACCCATGCTCTCTTCTTCCCTTTGGCTTGGACCATGCCGCAACAGTTTTGAAATATGAAACACAACCAGGTCTTGGCCACATGAAAATGTGAAGCCGCCTTATACCCATCTCTCTAGTGCAGGGGTGGCCAAACTGTGGCTTGGGAGTCACATGTGGCTCTTTCACACATATCGTGTGGCTCTTGAAGCCCCCACCAGAGAAGACATTTGTCTCTTTAAACCACATCTTCAAGCCAAGCCAGCCAGCGGCTTGGGAAATGCATTTAAAGTTCAAGTTGCTTTCTTTCCACCTCTCTCTCCCTCCCCACCTATTTTCCTTCCTTCCTTCCTTCCTTCCTTCCTTCCTTCCTTCCTTCCTTCCTTCCTTCCTTCCTTCCTTCCTTCCTTCCTTCCTTCCTTCCTTCCTTCCTTCCTTCCTTCCTTCCTTCCCAGGATCGGATTGACATGTTTTTTGAGGGGGGGGGGCAAAATTAAAAAAATGATGCCCCCTTTTGGGCCATTCTGTCTTATGCTCCCATAGACTACAATGGACTCTATGTCCAATTTGGCACCCCCCTTCCATCGGTGCCCGGAGCAAGCATCCCCCTCTGCCCCCCCTAGGTCCGGCCCTGTTCCTTCCTTCCTCCTCTCAGACATCTGCTGTTCATGTCTTGCAGCTCTCACACATCTGACATTTATTCTATGTGGCTCTTTTGTTAAGCAAGTTTGGCCACCCCTGCCCTAGTGGGTCCCATCTAACCCCCTCCCTAAAACTGCAGGAACACCTGCAGGGAATTTTCCTCTGTGTGTTGTGCTTGGGGGCTGCATTGTGGTTGCACCACCCCCCCACATCAGAATTCCAAAGATGCCCACGAGCTCAAAAAGGTTGGAGTGCCCTGTTGTCTCTCTGAAGGAGTCCCAGTTAGGGTTGTCAGGTTTGGGTTGGAAAATACCTGAAGATTTGGGGGAAGGAGCCTGAGTTTGGGGAGAAAAGGAACTTCAATGAGATATGACTCCAGAGCCTCGTGCGCGGAGGTGGGGGCGAGGGGAGCGCATGCTCCCCCAGAGAGGGCTCCGAGTGCCGCCTCTGGCACCCGTGCCATAGGTTCGCCACCACTGGCCTAGGATCTGTACATGCTGAGAAAGGAAATATTATATGCCTGAAGTCACACCATTGCAATTTATCTGATTGTTTTATTGTTTTTGTCTTATTGTTTTAACATTGCTTATGGTTTATTGTGTATTTTATGTCGTTAGCTGCCTTGAGTCTGCATAGAATAGGTGGAGTACAAATATAACATAAATTAATTAATTAATTAATTAATATGCAGAGGAGTTCCTGCTACAAAAAAATCCATGGGCTCAAGGAGTTTCTGGCTCACCCTCCTCACAAACAACCTGAACGGTTCCTGTCTTCTGGATGCAGCCAGCGTGTTGTGCAGTAGAAGAGACTTGGGTTCGAGTGCCTGCTGATGGCAGGACAATATATGGCAGGGGTCCTCATACATGGTGCCCATCAGCACCTTTCCTGGTTCTCACCAGGTGTTTTTAGAAAGGGGGTGGGGACCGGTGAGGCTCCTGCCCAGCTGGACTTCTGATTGGCCACTGGAGATCTGGCTGGCTGTGCCGATTTTTTAAAAAGATGCTTCTGCAGCAGCTGCCACCACACACGAGGATCTTCACCGCGCGACAGAAGGCAGAGTATGTCTGTGACGGAAAATACTTTTAAAATATGTTCATCTTGAAAGGCATCCTTCTTAAACAGAGCTTTTGCCTGAAAAGTTGAAGAGTTGCTATTATAGTTATGCATAACCTCACTCCCAGACAGTTTGTGGTTGGCTCCGCCTTTCATGGCAGCCATTTTGTGGTTGGCTCCGCCTCCCGCAGCAGCCATTTTGTGGTTGGCTCCACCTCCTGCAGCAGCCATTTTGTGGTTGGCTCTGCCTCCTGTGGTACCCAGTTGGTGGTTGGCTCCACCTCCTGTGGCAGCCATTTTGTGGTTGGCTCCACCTCCTGTGGCAGCTGGTTGGTGGTTGGCCCCGCCTCCTGTGGCAGCCATTTTGTGGTTGCACCTGCCACCCTGAGTCAGTATTCCAGAGGTCTCTGCAGACTTGAAAAAGGTTGAGCTCCCCTGGTATCTTGTGCTCCAGGTGGGACTCCTGCTGAAGAAAGCATTTTCAGTCTGAAGTTTGGTTCCTTTCTCGTTTCTTTACGGGAAAACAGCTTTTCCATGAGAAAAAAGTATAATTTTTCTGCGACCAGTGCTACCTTAAGCTTATTGGAGTTTGTTGAGCAAGGTGGCATTATGATAAAAGTCGATAATCATTTTTAAGACAAAAGGCTTTCTGTCTGTTAGGCAGAAAAGGCATTTCCAGTTGGATGTATTGTGTTATCTGTTAGGTCCAGTGGCTCCCGCAACTCTCTGTTTTGTTTTGTTAAGAAAAGTGTCAGCATTTCAGGGAGATATGCTATGAAAGAGTCTTGGGTGACCCAGAAACTCGCTCATACCTTTGTGTGATGTTTTGTGGCCAGTTTTTAAAAACAAAGCTTTTTGATCATTTTTAATTAGACCTCTGTTGGAAACAACTGGATTTGGAAGTCCATGGGAGGGGTCCTTGAAGGTAACTAAAGGGCAACTGAAATTATTAAGACGATGGAACACTTTCCCTGTGAAGAAACGTTAAAGTTTGGGCTTATTAGCTTGGAGGAAGAACACTTGAGGGGTGACATGATAGATAGAGGTTTGCAGACTTATGCATGGCATAGAGAAGCTGAAGAAAGAAGCACTTTTCTCCCTTTCTTGCAATACAAAAACTTACAATCACTCAATGAAATTAATGAACAGTAATCTTAGAACAGGTCAAAGGAAGTACTTCTTCAAACAAAGAGTCATTAACTCACGGAACTCACTGCCACAGGAGGTGGCAGCAGCTGCAAGCATAGACAGCTTTAAGAGGGGATTGTATAAACCTATGGAGCAGAGGCCCATCAGTGGCTATTAGCTGCAAGGTTCAGATGGAGCATATTGTCTGGGGAAGTGATGCTCTGTATTCTTGGTGCTTGGGGGGCAACAGTGGGAGGGCTTCTGGAGTTCTGGCCCCGCTGGTGGACCTCCTGATGGCACCTGGGTTTTTTGGCCCCTGTGTGACACAGAGTGTTGGACTGGATGGGCCATTGGCCTGATCCAACATGGCTTCTCTTATGTTCATTTGTCTCTTTAAGTAACTTCTCCAAGCAAAGCCAGCCAAAGGTTTGGAGAATGCATGTAAAGTTTAAGTTGCTTTCTTTCCACCCCTCCTCCCATATATTTGCCTTCCTTTCTGCTCTCAAACATCTGACATTTATTCTGTGTGTCTCTTATGTTAACCTCCCAAAGCTGTTATGATAATAAAATGGCTGGGGAAGGGAGGAGCCCGTGTCTTCAGGACTCTTTTTGAGCTGGAGTGCCTGCGCTCTGGCTCAAAAAAACGACCTGGTCACATGGGATGTGTCCACTTTGGCACCCCCCCCCCCCAGGCTGGTGTCTTAGGCGAATGTCTACTCCGTGTAGTGTCAGGGCCAGTTCTGGTCCTAACAAAATGCTACTTTGCTGCTGTTTGGGAGTTATGTCTAAAGAGGTTACTTACCGTATTTAAAAAGTCATTTTGCAGGGCAGGTATTTGCATTACGTTTTAATTATTCCATCCCTGCCCGGGTTTTATCCTTCCGATGACACACGAGAGGCTAAGCTTTGTCCCACAGATGCTCGCAAGCGGCCGAGCCGTCGTGCCGTTTTTAATCCCCGGTTCAAAGAGTGAAACCCACGGGGAGATATTTTTAAGTAACTTTCGAGTTGCATTTTCAGTTGCAGTTTCTTAAGTAATTCAGCTCCGAACACAACCTATGCAGGCTTTGGAGAGCTCACAGTCTTAAAATGGCCCGGTATATGAGGGAGCGGGCTTGCTTTCTTTTGAAATTTTATTGCCAGCCTCTTCACCTTTTAGGTTTTCGAATTAGATTACAGGCAGGGCTTGTTATTTGTAGGAAAAGCCCAGCAGGGGTTCATTTGCATATTAGGCTACACCCCCTGACAGCGCCATTGTTTCACACGGGGCTTTTTTTGTAGGTAAAAAAGCCCAGCAAGAACTCAATTACATATTTTTTTACATTTTTATTTAGGCTATTTATATTCCGCCCTTTCCCGAAACGGGCTCGCAATGTTCTAAAAACAGTATAAAACAACAGTTAAAACCAAATCAATAGGAACAATAGAATTTGATAAATGGTAATAAGTTATAAATAGCAGCTCAGTTGGGCACATGTTATATAAACTGAGAGTCTAAAACAGTAGATAGGATAAAACACTTGGGGCTCTTTAGCTTGGAGAAACGTCGACTGCAGGGTGACATGATAGAGGTTTACAAGATTGTGCGTGGGATGGAGAAAGTAGAGAAAGAAGTACTTTTCTCCCTTTCTCACAGTACAAGAACTTGTGGGCATTCGATGAAATTGCTGAGCAGTCGGGTTAAAACGGATAAAAGGAAGTACTTCTTCACCCAAAGGGTGATTAACAAGTAGAATTCACTGCCACAGGAGGTGGTGGCGGCTAAAAGCTTAGCCAGCTTCAAGAGGGGATTGGATAAAAATATGGAGCAGAGGTCCATCAGTGGCTATTAGCCACAGTATGTGTGTGTGTGTGTGTGTATGTGTGTGTGTGTGTGTGTGTGACACAGTGTTGGACTGGATGGCTTCCCTTATGTTCTTCTCTTGGCTTCTCTTATGTTCTCTTATGTTCTTCTGTCTGGGTCAGTGATGCTCTGTCTTCTTGGTGCTTGGGAGGGGCAACAGTGAGAGGCCTTCTGGTGTCCTGGCCCCACTGGTGGACCTCCTGATGGCACCTGGTTCTTTTGGCTACTGTGTGACCCAGAATGTTGGACTGGATGGGCCATTGGCCTGATCCAACATGGCTTCTCTTCTGTTCTTATGTGACCCAGAATGTTGGACTGGATGGGCCACTGGCCTGATCCAATATGGCTTCTCTTATGTTCTTATGGGACACAGAGTGTTGGACTGGATGGGCCATTGGCCTGATCCAACAGGGCTTCTCTTCTGTTCTTATGTGACACAGAGTGTTGGACTGGATGGGCCATTGGCCTGATCCAACATGGCTTCTCTTATGTTCTTATATGACACAGAGTGTTGGACTGGATGGGCCATTGGCCTGATCCAACTTGGCTTCTCTTACGTTCTTATGGGACACAGAGTGTTGGACTGGATGGGCCATTGGCCTGATCCAACAGGGCTTCTCTTCTGTTCTTATGTGACACAGAGTGTTGGACTGGATGGGCCATTGGCCTGATCCAACATGGCTTCTCTTATGTTCTTATATGACACAGAGTGTTGGGCTGGAGGGGCCATTGGCCTGATCTAACATGGCTTCTCTTAGGTTCTTAAAATTCATGTTACGGCAGGGATGGTACCGTAGCATAAGGCCAGCTGACGGAATAGGACGCCTGCTGCCTCAACCAAAGGCCTGGTGGAATAGCTTTATTTCGCAGGCCCTACGGAAATGTAACAATTCATTAAGGGCCCGGATGTCTAAAGGGAGCTGATTCCACCAGGCCGGGGCCAAGGCCGAAAAGGTTGAAACAAGTCGGACGTCCTTCGGGCCAGGGACGGTTAGCAGGTGTTGTGTGCCAGATCGTAGTGATCTCCGGGGCACATATGGGGAGAGGCGGTCCCGTAGATATTAGGCCACGCCCTCTGGTGCCAAGCCAGCCGGAACTGTGTTCCTGTGCATTCCTGCTCAGGAAAAGCCCTGATGGGGTTGTTTTCAAGCTAATCCTGAACGTGGCCTCAGAGCACGGATCAGAAGAATCTGTCCATTGGGGTCAGGTACAGAAAGGGAGCTGTTTCTACAGATCTGGGGGAATCCACAGATTCGCAGGAAAATCTTAGTTTTTTTAAAAAAGATAAAAAGAATGGAATAAAATGATTTTTTAAAAAATGCCTAGGTAATCCCAAATGAGCGCGGTTTCATTTTGAATTCTCCCCTCCCGTTGCGTCCTGTGTCCTTAGAAGGACAAAGAAAAAGAGTTGGTTTGATACTCCTTCGTACTCCTTTGGATACAAAGGAGTCTTAGAGAACCTTACAATCTCCTTTCCCTTCCACTTCCTATTCCAACAACAGACACCCTGTGAGGTAGGCAGGGCTGAGAGAACTCAGAGAACTGTGACTGATCCAAGGTCACCCAACTGGCTTCATGTGAAGGAGTGGGGAATCAAACCTGGCTCCCGTGGATACGGGGGAGAGCAGGGGTGACCAAACTTGCTTAACGTAAGAGCCACATAGAATAAACATCAAATGTTGGAGAGCCACAAGAGATGAACGTGTTTGAGAGCCGAAAGACAGGAAGGAAGGAAAGAAGTAAAACTGATCGAGGGAGGGAGCTGGAGGTGGAAACAAAGCAACTTTAACTTTAAACTCCTTCTTCAGGCTGCCGGCTGGCTTGGCTTAGAGAAATAATTTAAAGAAACAAATGCCTTCTCCAAGCTGGCCAGTGGGGCGGTGGAGGCTTTGAGAGCCACACACAACATGTGTGAAAGAGCCACATGTGGCTCTCGAGCCACAGTTTGGTCACCCCTGGGGGGGAGAGGATTCTTTTGGCAAAACGTTGCAAGCGTCTCAAACCCCCATTCCCTCTCTTTTTACCCGGGTTCTCTAACCAGGTCAGGAAGAGACACCCCTCAATGTGTGAGCTGCTGTTGCACAAGATCCATGCTCTCCAGGAATTTGTAGCCGTCCTTTGAGCACTTTGGGCGGAATACCCTCTCTTATAGGGCACCTCTGACACATCAAACAGGGCAGCTCAATTGGAACGCGAGGCACAAAACCCAGGTGGCTTTCTCTCCTTCGTCCTTTCAGCCTACATTGCCTCATTGGCTAAACTTCCTTCTTTGCTCTTCCAGGAACCCTGCCGTGGTTTTATCTTTACAGTCTTCCCTAATACTTCACTATGTAATACCAGGGCTTTTTTTGAGCAGGGATTCAGTTCCGGCTGGCTTGGTGTCAGGGAGCGTGGCCTAATATGCAGGAGTTCTTGCTGGGCTTTTTCTACAAAACGCCCTGTGTGGAACAATGGTGACATCAGGAGGTGTGGCCTGATATGCAAATGAGTCCCTGCTGGGCCTTTTCTACAAAACGCCCTGTGTGGAACAGTGGTGACATCAGGGGGTGTGGCCTGATATGCAAATAAGTCCCTGCTGGGCCTTTTCTACAAAAAGCCCTGTGTGGAACAATGGTGACATCAGGGGGTGTGGCCTGATATGCAAATAAGTCCCTGCTGGGCCTTTTCTACAAAAAGCCCTGTGTGGAACAGTGGTGACATCAGGAGGTGTGGCCTGATATGCAAATGAGCCCCTGCTGGGCCTTTTCTACAAAAAGTCCTGTGAAGAACAATGATGACATCAGGTGTGGCCTGATATGCAAAAGAGTCCCCACTGGGCTTTTCTACAAAAAGAACCCTGTGTAATAGTATATAATAGTCCTCCTTTCTCTACCTTCTCTATCCCGTGCATAATCTTGTAAACCTCTATCATGGCACCCCTCAGTTGACGTTTCTCCAGGCATTTTAACTTTTCTTCCTAGGGAAAGTGTTCCAACCCTTTAATCATTCTAGTTGCCCTTTTCTGCACTTTCCCCAATGCTGTAATATTTTTTTTGAGGCGCGGTGACCAGGGAGGGATGGTGGCTCAGTGGTAGAGCATCTGCTTGGTAAGCAGAAGGTCCCAGGTTCAATCCCCGGCATCTCCAACTAAAAAAGGGTCCAGGCAAAAAGGTGTGAAAAACCTCCGCTTGAGACCCTGGAGAGCTGCTGCCAGTCTGAGAAGACAATACTGACTTTGATGGACTGAGGGTCTGATTCAGTATAAGGCAGCTTCATATGTTCATATATGTTCAGAATTGTACACAGCATTCCAAATGAAGCCGCACCATCGATTTATACAGGGGCATTCTGATACCGGCTGCTTTGCTTTCAATCTCCCTTCCTAATAATACCTAATAATCTCGTCTTCCCATAACGTGACCAATGTACAATAGCCTTAGTTTGGTCATTTTGGCTTCTGGGGAGTGTTCAGGCTCTAGTTGATCTAATGTATTCTCTCCCCCCCCCCCCCCGTTTCTTTTCTACAGAGTGTGGCTATGACCCCTACAACCCCGAACTCCCCAACCCCTCGGGCCAAAGCAGAAACGGGAGCTTGGAGGATGTCACCGACCCGGCCCCGAGTATTCTGGAACTGGAGCTGGTCAACCAGGCGATCGAAGCTGTCAGAAACGAAGTTGAGCGCGAGCAGAAGAAGTACGAGGAACTTCTGGAGACCACTAAGGAGTATGCCACGTCCGAGCCTCCGTCGCTGGTCTCCGGTGCCACCGGGCCAGCTTCCGTGACCAAAGCCAACTCCTTTACTTCCTTGGAATACAACCCGGGTAGCTACAGCGCAAGCAGCACTGACTACAACCCCACCCCTCTCGCTGCGGCCTCCACGAGCCGATCGAGCAAGTACACCTTGGATTTTCCTGGCAGTGCCAAATCGAAGGGCAGCTCGCTGGAGTACGTCCCCACGGTGGTCACCCAGCCGAAGAAATACAGCCATTCCTTTGCGAACAGCAAGTACATAATAGACAAATCCAAGCCTTCGACGGACTTGGAGTACGACCCTCTTTCCAATTACTCTGCGCGGCTTTTGGGCAAAGCCAGCGCCAAGGAACCGAAGGGGACCAAAAGGAACAGAGCCGTCGACCACGGAGATGCGTATTCTCCGCTGCTCAAGAAGCACTGCGACGCGGCTGCCAGCCCATCGCCCGTCGCAAAGTTCTCAGACTCGGAAGATGATCAAGATTTGGGAGGTGAAGCGGCTCCGGCAGGCCGTTCGAAACCCAAAGGCAGCTCGGACAGCAAGGGGAGCGACCTGCCGGTCACCGAAGCAAAGGGGATCCAACAGGACGAATTGCGCTCCCGGCAGATGAAGGAGACGGCAGTGCAGTACGACATGGAAGATATCGAAAGCGCTCAGGGGACCATTGTTGGAGACGCTCTGCAGAAGGAGGCAAAGTTAGCCAAGGTCCTTTCCAACAGGAACGAGAAAGGGAAAGGGAAAAACAAAGAGGTAACAAAAGACAAAGTGAAAGAGAAAAACGCAGAGGGGAAGAAGGCTGAAGGCAGAGCTGCAGACAAGGAGAAGACCGGCACAAAAGAGCACAGGAGGAACGGGGAGAGAAGCGAGAAGAAACGTGACAAGCCCCACACTGGCGGATCTTTAAAAACCCCCGACAAGCTGAAAACTGGGAAAGGGACGTGCGGGAAGCAAGAGATCTCTGGGAAGAACAAAAAAGAGGGCCACAGTAAAGCATCTAGCAGCGAGAAAGTGAAAAGCCCCAAGAAAGACTCCAAGCTAAGACCCGTCAACGCAGCAGGCAAGAAAGAGGCACGCGAGGCCAAGCGGAAAGACGGAAAGGCCAAGCCGCTAACCTCGGAGCCACCAAAGGCAAAGCCAGCTGACTCCCAGAGGAAGGGCAGCGCCAAGGGGGAGTGCCGGGCAAAGCAACGGACGCTGAGCCATGCCGACCTCTTTGGTGATGAGAGCGGGGACGAGGGGCCCTTGGCTCAGCCCCCTCCGGTGGTGTTCCCCAGCGTCAGTTCAGACTCGGACGGAGACGACGGTGGCTCGCCCTTGCCCTGTTACAACGGGGTGCCGAGCCTGAAACGTCCCAAGCTGTCCAAAGAGCCTCCGCCTTCCCCCTCCTCCTCTTCTTCTGATGATGTGGCTTACTCAGTCCTCGAGAAGGACCTGGATTTCGAGTCAGACCCAATGGAGGAGTGCCTCCGGATTTTTAACGAATCCACAGACGTAAAGACGGAAGACAAAGGCCGGCTGGGGAAACAGGTAAGAATTGGGGAGGCAGGGGGGAGACGACGGAGAAGTGATATGATCACCATCTTCCAAGTACTTGAAGGGCTGTCGTATAGACGATGGTGCAGAGTTGTTTTCTGTTGCCCCGGAAGGTAAGACCAGAACCAACGGGTTGAAATTAAATTAGAAGAAATTTGGGCTAAACCAGGGGAGCCTCATGTGCCTCTTTCACACATATTGTATGGCTCTTGACGCCCCCATTGCCCTGTCAGCCAGCTTGAAGAATGCATTTAAAGTTGCTTTCTTTATACTTTTCTTCTTCCTCCCTTCCCTCCCTCCTTCCATCCCTCCCTCCCTCCTTCCTTCCTTCCCTCCCTCCTTTCCTCCCTCCTTCCTTCCCTCCCTCATTCCCACCTGCCTTCCCACCTACCAGCCAGTCTACTATCCAGTCTGGTGTAGTGGTTAAGTGCGCGGACTCTTATCTGGGAGAACCAGGTTTAATTCCCCACTCCTCCGCTTGCACCTGCTGGAATGACCTTGGGTCAGCCATAGCTCTCGTAAGAATTGTCCTTGAAAGGGCAGCTTCTGTAGGAGCTCTCTCAGCCCCACCTACCTCACAGGGTGTCTGTTGTGGGGGGGGGGGGAGGTAAAGAAGATTGTGCCCGCTGTGACACTCTGAGATTCAGAGTATAGGGCAGGATATCAATCCAATATCTTCTATCTTCTTTCGACGATGAAAGCTGGGTTCCTTAAAAGCTTATGCTACAATAATATCGGTTCGTCTTAGAGGTGCCACTGGACTCTTTATTTTTCAGCAACAGACTGACGTTGCTAACTCCTCTAGATCTCAAGTCTTCAAAGTACCATTTTGAAACTTTTTTCTCCCCACCCCCTCCTTCTCTTTCTAGCCATCCAGAGAGGAAGAGACTGAAGAAAAAGTTGGGGAGGACGGCTTAACCACCCTCTTTCCTGGTCAGAAGAGGAGGATCTCCCACGTTACCAAACAAGGAAGCGTAAGTGGCTCTTTCGGAGCAACCCTGGAGGCGTGAAATACCATTGGTTGTGGGGGGGGGGGCTCCACACACGAACTCTTGTCCCACAGCCTTATCTCTGACCCCTTGCTGACTAGGGACTCGACGTGCCCTCAAGTCCATTTGAAAAGGATTAAGAATACCATTTGCTCAGCTATGGAACGTGGTATGTATAATAAAGACATAAAGTGTCACAAGCTTCCCCGTGGCGCAGAGTGGTAAAGCTGCAATATTGCGGTCCGAGCTCTGCTCACGACCTGAGTTCGATCCCCGGCGGAAGCTGGTTTTTCAGGTAGCCGGCTCCAGGTTGACTCAGCCTTTCATTCTTCCGAGGTCGGTCAAAGGAGTCCCCAGCTTGCTGGGGGGAAAGTGTAGATGACCGGGGAAGGCAATGGCAAACCACCCCATAAAAAGTCTGCCGTGAAAACGTTGTGAAAGCAACGTCACCCCAGAGTTGAAAATGACCGGTGCTTGCACAGGGGACCTTCCCCTTCCTTTCTTAACCTTTTAAAGGCTGAAAATCCACTCGAATTTGGGTCGACTTGCCAAAACAGGCATTCGCACACAACACCCGTGACTGCTGGCTGCTGCATGGAGGCCAGGGGTGGCCAAACTGAGGCTCGGGAGCCACATGTAGCTCTTTCACACATATTGCGTGGCTCTTGAAGCCCCCACCGCCCTGTCGGCCAGCTGGGAGAAGGCATTTGTCTGTTCAAATCGCTTCTCCAAGCCAAGCCAGCTGGTGACCTGGAGAATACATTTTAACTTGCTCTCTTTCCACCTCTCCTTCCCTCCCCCATCTATTTGCCTGCCTCCCTCCCTTCCTTGTTTAGTGGCTCTCAAACATCTGACGTTCATGTCTCGCAGCTCTCAAACAACTGACATTTATTCTATGTGTCTCTTACATTAAAGCAAGTTTGGCCACTCCAGCTCCAGGCAGTTTGGTGTAGTGGTTAAGTGTGCGGACTCTTATCTGGGAGAACCGGGTTTGATTCTCCACTCCTCCACTTGCACCTGCTGGAATGGCCTTGGGTCAGCCATAGCTCTGGCAGAGGTTGTCCTTGAAAGGGCAGCTGCTGTGAGAGCCTTCTCCAGCCCCACCTGCCTCACAGGGTGTCTGTTGTGGGGGAGGAAGGGAAAGGAGATTGTAGGCCGCTCTGAGACTCTGTCCTTGAAAGGGCAGCTGCTGTGAGAGTCCTCTCAGCCCTACCCACCTCACAGGGTGTCTGTTGTGGGGGAGGAAGGGAAAGGAGATTGTAGGCCGCTCTGAGACTCTGTCCTTGAAAGGGCAGCTGCTGTGAGAGCCCTCTCCAGCCCTACCCACCTCACAGGGTGTCTGTTGTGGGGGAGGAAGGTAAAGGAGATTGTGAGCCGCTCTGAGACTCTTCGGAGTGGAGGGCGGGATATAAATCCAATATCATCATCTTCTTCTCTGGGATATCTTCAGCTTTTCCTGTTGATTGATCTGCTTATCGTTTGCCCCACCTATCTCCCTGGTAGGGATCCCCAACAGCTTACCTAATTCTAGTTGTCTCCATTTTATCCTCGCACCACCCCTGTGAGATAAGTGAGCATGTGTGGGACTGGGTCAAGGCCAGCGTCAGGATTGGAACCTGGCTCTCGCAGGTCCTGCCCACCGTCCTGGCACCTACAAATACTAGCCTGCAGCTTGCCGCTTGACACCCGGCGCACCTTTGTCTGCGGTTGTGCACATTCACATTCACATTCAAATGCCGGCGTTCAAATAAGACCGATTTCCCACTAGCCTGACCTCGCTCTCACTCTCCTCTCCTCAGCGGGGCTTCTGTCGGATTTCGCACAAGCTGCCCCGAGGCTGCAACTCGCTCCGCCTCTTTCTTGCAGCAAACAAGATCCCCTAAAAACCAGTTTCTGTTTGCCGCACGAAAAAGGCAAAGCTAGGGGACTTCCGAGATCCGTCATCTTGGCTTCAGAATTGCCTGTAGATCGTCTTCCTGCAACAACTCTGAGTCTGGCTGTTGGAGGAGTGTCACAGAAGTGATGCCCCCATAGACCCTCTGCGCTTTTCCTTCGGCATGGGACTTTTACGGGGGAGGGGGGAGGGAGGGAGCCAGCAGCAACTGCCCTCTGTGCTCTCCGTGCGTCCTGAAGCTCTGCGGGCATGAAAGCTGGCATATCAGCAGAAAAAGAAGAACTCCCGATCGCTTTTATGCTTTCACTTTCCCCAGTACATCTTTAAAGCAGCATTTTCCCACTTCTAAAGCGACGACTCTACTTAACAAGTAGGTGTTTTTGTCTAATTCTACTCCCCGATGGGTCACTCTGCCTAACAGCAAAAGACTAGCTCAAAAGGCCTCGAAAGGCTACGGACAGTCTTAACTATTTCAACTGGATTGAATATAATTATCAAAATTGACCCGGACTATAATTGGATATATATCAAAGAGATTATCAAGAATTTGCAATACGATCTGAACACAAAGGAGATATACAGTAAAGAGTTCTGTCTCTAGTGCCTGACTGTATTTGAAAGAATGGTTTCTAAAATTTTAGTTGAAGCTGTTTTAGAACAGGGACTAACAGGAGAATGTACAATCTGACTTAAGAGACTGAGTTTTGATATGGCACCGTTTAATGAAATGGCACATAGAAAAGATATTTGCGCCAATCTCAGCTTTCTGAAGGAAGATCTTATTTATGCAGCTCCTTAGAGATTATTTTATGCTGACAGCTAATGATCTGAGGGAAGAAGATCTGACAGCTAATGAAATGGCAAATCTGCAGGGGTCCAGTACGGCAGTGAAAGTAGAAGGGGAGACTGATATTTTGCGAAGCAAACAAAGGAAAAGTAAAGTGATCTCTTCTGACGCACTTTCAAAACCAGACTGGAAGTTAAGCTGCAGTAAAATCAAGTGGAGAGGGAAAAATGGCGAGGAATTCTTCCCCCTGTGGTTGAGGGGGCAGGCCTTGTTGAGAAGAGAACAGCTGCACTCCAATCAACAAATCTGGATTTGGAAGGCCATTCGAAAAAAGGAGTTTGGATTTTTTTTCTTCTGCTTTGGTGAATGGCTGAACAAGGAACTCTGACTAAGAAATGAAATGTGATACCAAAAGATAAACTTTGATTAAATGGGCTGCCTCGGATACAATTTGGGTGTAGAAATCAAAGGAACTTAAAAGTTTTTTAATCTTTGGGAAGAAGGACTCTGGAATTTGGGTTCTTTTTTCCCTCTTTCCTGATGAATAAACAAACATGTAACTATTAATAATGAACAGATGTTATACTTTAAAAGAATAAGGGAGATCTTGAAAAAGTAATGAGTGTAGTTAACATATTTCTCTATATAGTAGATGTATGGACAGTTTGCCTATTTAGTGAGACTGCTTATAATGATGTAAGAATAGGATCAAGGGTGAAAAAGGCAGATAGCATAATTGCTGTGGAATTTGGTAGATTTGGTAATTTGACAAACTTGCTTTTAGTATGTTATCAGGAGAAATGATTTAGACGGAGATAGACAAAATATGCAGTTGTATTTTATGTAATTTGCTGTGGACAAAGAAATGATTTTTATGTGCTTCTTTTAATAAGGATTTTTCTAAATCAATAACTAACTTTGTGCTTATTATAGGCGTGAGTTAAATTAGATAAATTTGACGTTGAGACAGTCTTGAAAGAAAAAAATCTTCTTTCTTAACTGGTTATATTTAATTTGTGTTTAGGAAGAACTGTTTAGATTTACATTGCTTTACTAGTTTATTTAAAAAAATTATTCTTTTTTTATTATTCTGGTAAAAGAAGAAAGGATGGTAATATTTAAGGAGATTTTTATACTGGTAGGTAGAATGATTTGCGCATTTTATTGGGAGGTGGAATTATAATTGATATATTTATACTGATATATTTGGTTTCTGTTTCTGTTTTCCCCAGTCAAGGCCCCTTTTCCCTCTTTCCCCCTCTTTTTATGTATTTTCTGCAATGCTTCTTTATTGTAGTTTAAATCAATAAAACTTTTAAATATCCGAAAAAGGCAAAGCGAGTTGCAGCCCCGGGGGCAGATAGTGTGAAATCCGACGGAAGCCCCCGCAGAGAAGAGGAGCGCGAGAGCGGCAGAAGGCTAGTGGGAAATCATTACGTGTTTATACAAATTCGGACAGTGCAGGTTGGCACCCCAGCCTCCCTTTGCGTGGCACAAACGCCTTCTGCTCACCTCCCCCTTAGGGTCTTGCACCCTGCGGGGCTGATGCATGCCAACCTGTTTTCCCAAACGAAATGGCCTTCTATTGGCAATGCTTGCCTTTTCCAGCTTTCTTCCTGTGCCTCTCTCCCCCCACCGGGGTCAATAAGCTCTCTGTTGTCACAAAGAAAACTTTTGCTGTCAGCATAAATAAGCGCTGGGCCAGTTGTGCATCCTCTGTCAATTTATCTGTTAACTCTCCCCCCCCCCCTTTTCCCAGGCAATACCCCCCCCCACCAAAGCGAGAGATAACAGATTGGCGTTAAATGGGTTGGAAAGCCCCGAACTCAAATATTTGCAACGGCAAACCACTTTACAAAGCTGAGCGCGTGGAGATGGTGAGGGCAGAGTGTGCTGTGATAACCTGAGCGTGCCCCTTGGGTGAGATTCAGGTCGCGTGTGCTTTAACCCTTTCCTTCCGGTGAATCCTTTTCTCTCTTAAAGTCGCCAAGTCCCTTATGGAATTTTGGACAAGTCCAAATGCAAGAAATATCTGGGGACTTTGGGGGTGGAACCAGGAGACTTTGGGGGTGGAGCCAAGAGACATTAGGGGTGGAGCCAAGATCAAGTCTGTGACAAGCATAATTGAACTCTGAAGGGAGTTCTGGCCATCACATTTAAAAGGACGGCACACCTTTTCAATTCCTTTTTTCCATAGGAAATAATGAAGGATAGGGGCACCTTCTTTTGGGGCTCATAGAATTGGACCCCCTGGTCCAATCTTTTTGAAACTTGGGGGTTTTTTTGGGGAGAGGGACTAGATGCTATACTGAAAATTTGGTGCCTCTACACCAAAAAACAGTCCCCCGAGAGACCCAGATACCCGCAGATCAATTCTCCATGATTTTCTATGGGAATAAATCTCCATAGGGAATAATAGAATTCCAAGCAGACATTTCCCTCCCCTCCCCCTTCTTTCTGATGACCCTGAAGCTCTCTCAGCCCCACCTACCTCACAAGGTGTCTGTAGTGGGGGAGAAAGGGAAAGGAGATTGTAGGCCGCTCTGAGCCTCTGTCCTTGAAAGGGCAGCTTCTGGGAGAGCTCTCTCAGCCCCATCTGGCTCACAGGGTGTCCATTGTGGGGGAGGAAGAGAATGGAGATTGTAGGCCGCTCTGAGACTCTGTCCTTTAACGGGCAGCTGCTGTGAGAGCTCTCTCCGCCCCACCCACCTCACAGGGTGTCTTGTGAGGGGGGAAAAGATATAGGAGATTGTAAGCTGCTCTGAGCCTCTGATCCAGAAAGAAAGGCAGGGTATAAATCTGCTTTCTTCTTCTTCTTCTTGGAAACAAATCGACAGCGCGAGCCCACCTTTCTGGATTAGTCTGTTCAAAACGCGGCCTCCCATTCAGAGTACGCAGGGCCTCCTCCCCCGGTGCCGGACTCTCTTACCTTCTCAAACCAACACTGAGGCTCTTGGCCCTTGCAGGCGGAAGTCCCAAGCAAGCCGGCGGTCCGGCCTTACCGCCCACCCACCGCCCAAGAGGTCTGCTACCAGAGGATCCGCCTGGCTCAACAGCAGGCGGCGCAGCTGGCCCTGCACTCAACTGTGCTGGCGGCTGCGGCGCCTCCGAGGAGCTCCCCCGCGCTGCACAAAGGAGAGAAGAAGCGGATCGCTCACGTGCCCAGCAGCGCAGCTCTGCCTGTGGCCACCTCCTGCAGTAAGTGAGGGTGGGGGTGGGGACAGGAGCCTGGCACACCGGACCACGAGGATCAAACGCCTGTTGACTTCAGCCGTTTAACTGAGAGCCGGTTTGGTGTAGTGGTGAAGTGTGGGGACTCTTAATCTGGGAGAACCGGCTTTGATTCCCCACTCCGCCACTTGCACCTGCTGGAATGGCCTTGGGGCAGCCATAGCTCTGGCAGAGGTTGTCCTTGAAAGGGCGGCTTCTGGGGAGAGCTCTCTCAGCCCCACCCGCCTCACAGGATGTCTGTTGTGGGGGAGGAAGGGAAAGGAGATTGTAGTCCGCTCTGAGCCTCTGTCCTTGAAAGAGCAGCTTCTGGGAGAGCTGTCTCAGCCCCACCCATTTCACAGGGTGTCTGTTGTGGGGGAGCAAGGGAAAGGAGATTGTAGGCTGCTCTGAGCCTCTGTCCTTGAAAGGGCAGCTTCCGGGAGACCTCTCTCACACACCCCCCCCACCTCACAGGGTGTCTGTTGTGGGGGAGGAAAGGAAAGGAGGTTGTAGGCTGCTTTGAGCCTCTGTTCTTGAAAGGACAGCTTCTGGGAGAGCTCTCTTATCCCTACCCACCTCACAGGGTGTCTATTGTGGGGGAGAAAGGGAAAGAAGATTGTAGGCCGCTCTGGGACTCTGTCCTTGAAAAGGGCACCTGCTGTGATAGCTCTCTCAGTCCCACCTGCCTCACAGGGTGTCTGCTGTGGAGGATGAAGGGAAATGGGATTGTAGGCCGCTTTGAGCCTCTGTCCTTGAAAAGGCAGCTCCTAGAGAGCTCTCTCAGCCCCACCTGCCTCACAGGGTGTCTATTGTGGGGGAAGAAGAGAAAGGAGATTGTAGGCCGCTTTGAGGCTCTGTTCTTGAAAGGGCAGCTTCTGGGAGAGATCTCTCAGCCCCACCTGCCTCACAGGGTGTCTGCTGTAGGGGAGGAAAGGAAAGGAGATTGTAGGCCACTCTGAGATTCTGTCCTTTAAAGGGTAGCTTCTGGGACAGTTCTCTCAACGGCACCCACCTCACAGAGTGTCTGTTGTGGGGGAGGATGGGAATGGAGATTGTAGGCTGCTCTGAGACTGTCTTTGAAAGGGCAGCTTCTGGGAGAGCTCTCTCAGCCCCACCTGCCTCACAGGGTGTGTTAGCAGCCTCAACGAATGGAGAAAATGGAGACTTTGCTCTGTAGCTCTGCTGTGTGATTGAGAGAGCCTTGCAAAGCAAGCTCCCCCTTCCTCCCCAATGGAGCAACCTCAACCAATGGAGAAAATGGATACTTTGTTCTGTAGTTCTGCTGTGTGATTGAGAGAGCTTGAGAAATCAAGCTCCCCCTTCCTCCCCAAGGAAGCAGCCTCAACCAATGCAGACAATGGAGACTTTGCTCTGTAACTCCTGTGTGATTGAGAGAGCCTGGCAAAGCAAGCTGAGATGCAGACTCTAGTAAGAGAGAGGGAGAAGGAAGCAGATGACAGCCAGTTGCTTGGGGGCCTTATAGGAGCCCTCCGGGGGCCTGATTCGGCCCCCGGGCTGCATATTTGACACCTGGTGTAGGGGAATTGTCCAAGCAGCACACTCGCTTTTCTGTAGTCTATCTCTGTTTACATGCCTCTGTTTTCATGGCTAGTTGTATGCCGTTTATGTCCCAATGGTTTGTTTTTTAATAGGGTGGCATTGTTTTAATTGTAAGCCACCTCAAACAGAACTCAGAGGCGGCAACACAGAAGCATCCAAAATAAATTATGTGGCCTTCCCGGTTACATTAGTCCAGATGCAGCTGTTTTGGGGAGGGACGGTGGCTCAGCGGTAGAACTTCTGCTTGGTAAGCAGAAGGTCCCAGGTTCAATCCCCAGCATCTCCAACTCAAAAGGGTCCAGGCAAGTAGGTGATGGAGATGGAGGGACAGTGGCTCAGTGGTAGAGCATCCGGTTGATAATCAGAAGGTCCCAGGTTCAATCTCCGGCATCTCTAACTCAAAGGGGCCCACGCAGTAGGTGATGGAGATGGAGGGATGGTGGCTCAGTGGTAGAGCATCTGCTTGGGAAGCAGAAGGTCCCAGGTTCAATCCCCAGCATCTCTAACTCAAAGGGGCCCAGGCAGTAGGTGATGGAGATGGAGGAACAGTGGCTCAGTGGTAGAGCATCTGCTTGGTAAGCAGAAGGTCCCAGGTTCAGTCCCCGGCATCTCCAACTAAAAAGAGTCCAGGCAGTAGGTGATGGAGATGGAGGAACAGTGGCTCAGTGGTAGAGCATCTGCTTGATAAGCAGAAGGTCTCAGGTTCAATCCCCGGCATCTCCAACTCAAAAGGGTCCAGGCAAAGTAGGCATGAAAAACCTCAGATTGAGACCCTGGAGAGCCGCTGCCAGTCTGAGGAGACAATACTGACTTTGATGGACCGAGGGGGTGGGTCTGATTCAATAGAAGGCAGCTTCATATGTTCTCCCCCCTCTTCTGTCTGCCGAAATCCCATCAGGCACTGACGGGGCCAACTTGGCTTGCTCTGTGTCCGCACATCCGGTCATTCGGTCCCCTCTGCAGTGTTTGGGTTTTTAAGTTCTTTGCTTTGTGTCTTTCCAGCCCCCGGAGGTCCTCAGAGAGCAGTTCCACCCAGGAGCATGGCTTCTTCCAACGGCACCGACGCGTTGTCCTTGAAGGCGCGTACACTGGCCGGGATGGCCTCCAAGACGACCAACACGAATGTCCCTAAGAGGATAGCGCACGCCCCCTCACTGCAGGTAAAGCCCACATGGACGCCGGGAGTCTTTTATGGCGGGGGTCGTGGATGGAATCCTAGCAGGAGCTCATTTGCATATTAGGCCATGCCCCCCTGCTGTAGCCGATCCTCCAAGAGCTGGGGGGGGGGGTGTCACTCACTCAGGTTTTGCTGTCTTGGCTTAAACTGAAAAGGTTTTTAACTAACTATCGTCAGCCGCCTTAAGCCACCAGGAAAGGAGGGATATAAATGTTATTAAAAAAATAATATCCTATGACTCTTCAGTTAGAGGCTTCCCGTTAGAGAGCTTGACCTTTTGGAATTAGGCGGAGGCTGCATCACTTAAGTGACGTCGGTTCCCTTTCGTTCTTCCTAGAGATCCAGTTTGGTGTAGTGGTTAAATGCATAGACTCTTATATGGGAGAACCGGTTTGATTCCACACTCGTCCACTTGCACCTGCTGGAATGGCCTTGGGTCAGTCGTAGCTCTAGCAGGAGTTGTCCTGGAAAGGGCAGCTTCTGAGAGAGCTTTCTCAGCCCCACCCACCTCACAGGGTTTGATTCCCCACTCCTCCACTTGCACCTGCTGGAATGGCCTTGGGTTAGCCATGGCTCTCGCAGAGGTTGTCCTTGAAAGGGCAGCTGCTGTAAGAGATCTCTCAGCCCCACCCACCTCACAGGGTGTCTGTTGTGGGGAAGGAAGCGAAAGGAGATTGTATGCCACTCTGAGACTCTGTCCTTGAAAGGGCAGCTTCTGGGAGAGCTCTCTCAGCCCCACCTGCCTCACAGGGTGTCTCTAGTGGGGGAGGAAGGGAAAGGAGATTTTAGGCCGCTCTGAGACTCTGTCCTTGAAAGGGCAGCTTCTGGGAGAGCCCTCTCAGCCCCACTCACCTCATAGGGTGTCTGTTGCGGGGGAGGAAGGGAAAGGATATTGTAGGCCACTCTGAGATTCTGTCTTTGAAAGGGCAGCTTCTGGGAGAGTTCTCTAAGCCTCACCCACCTCACAGAGTGTCTGTTGTGGGAGAGGAAGGGAAAGGAGATTGTAGGCCGCTCTGAGATTCTGTCTTTGAAAGGGCAGCTTCTGGGAGAGTTCTCTAAGCCTCACCCACCTCACAGAGTGTCTGTTGTGGAAGAGGAATGGAAAGAAGATTGTAGGCCGCTCTGAGCCTCTGTCCCTGAAAGGGCAGCTTCTGGGAGAGCCCTCTCAGCCCCACCCACCTCAAAGGGTGTCTGTTGTGGGGGCAGAAGATATAGGAGATTGAATCAGGGACTCAGAGTGGCTTACACAGAGAAGGGCAGGGTATAAACCTGCGGTGGTCTTCTTCTTCTTCTTCTAGAGTGCCACCTTAAAGCGGCCGGTCATCCCAACGGAGTTTGGGGCCAAGGTTCCCACCAACATTCGCCAGAGGTACCTCCACCTTTTCATCGACGAGTGTTTGAAGATCTGCTCTTCGCAACAGGAAGCCTTCGACAAGGTGCACGCGCGTGCGTGTGTGTACTGGGGAGGGGGCAGCGCGTCTTCGTGGGGGTCCTGAAGAGCACCTCATCCACCACCGTCGGTTGTAAGGTTTTGCCCAGGTTCTGTCGTGAGACTCTTCAAGCGTGATCAGAAGACGTTTCAATTGATGGTGCTTGAAGCTAATCTTCCATGGCAAGGAAGTCACTAGTCCGGGTCTTGCCAGACTGGAGCATGATTGGAAGTTACCAGCTGTTATAGATGAGCTTCTAGAGATGAGAGCCAGTTTGGTGTAGTGGTTAAGTGTGCAGACTCTTATCTGGGAGAACCGGGTTTGATTCCCCACCCCTCCACTTGCAGCTGCTGGAATGGCCTTGGGTCAGCCCTAGCTCTGGCAGAGCTGTCCTTGAAAGGGCAACTTCTGGAAGAGCTCTCTCGGCCCCACCCGACTCACAGGGTGTCTGTTGTGGGGGAGGAAGGGAAAGGAGATTGCACGGCACTCGGAGACTGTGTCCTTGAAAGGGCAGCTGCTTTGAGAGCTCTCTCAGCCCCACCCACCTCACAGGGTGTCTGTTGTGGGGGAAGGAGATAAAGGAGATTGTAGGCTGCTCTGAGCCTCTGTCCCTGAAAGGGCAGCTGCTGTGAGAGCCCTCTCAACCCCACCCACCTCACAGGGTGTCTGTTGTGGGGGAAGGAGATAAAGGAGATTATAGGCTGCTCTGAGCCTCTGTCCTTGAAAGGGCAGCTTCTGGGAGAGCTCTCTCAGCCCCGCCTGCCTCACAGGGTGTCTGTTGTAGGGGGGGAAGATATAGGAAATTGTAGGCCGCTCTGAGTCTCTGATTCAGAGAGAAGGGCGGGGTATAAATCTGCTCTTCTTCTTCCTCTTGTTCTTCTTCCTCTTCTCTTCTTCCTCCTCCTCCTCCTGACATCAGCACCTCTTGCCCATTAACACCAAGCTGGGGAGGGTGAGGAAGCAGCCGGGCTGAGGACTGGGGAGAACGTCACATCTTGGCGTTGAGAGACGTGGCCCAACACGATTGGAACCCCGTGAAATGCATTCCAGCCTGTGCTTGATGTTGTCTTTTTTTAATTGGCTGCGGGGCTGGTCCCTGTATTAGAAAGAAATGTAGCCAAGGAAGGAGCGCCCCAGATGCTCTCATAACACCGGCGAATGGCTTGAAGCTCCAAATCTACCTCAAACAGCCTCTCCTCACCCCACAGGGTTGGGCACTTGAACATGGGGTAGGGTTGCTAAGTCCCTCACAGCCTCCAGCTCGCAAGTGACACCATCGCACTGGCAACGTCTTGCGCTGGCTGCTCTAGGAGCTTCTGGGAAAATTCCATGATTTCCCCCGGACGCTCTAGCAATTTGGGAGGGTACCATAGAGTTTTCCCTCCCAAATTGCTAGAACGTCCGGGGAAGGGATGAAATTTTCCCAGAAGCTCCTAGAGCGGCCGGCAGATTGGGAACCTCTGGGGCGGCAACTACCATGGAGGTATGATATTGGTGTCTTCCACAGGCTCTGTCTGAAGAGAAGGTGGCTTACAAGCGCAGCACCAGCCGGAACATATACCTGAACGTGGCGGTGAACACCCTGAAGAAACTTCGTAGCCTGCTGCCCGGCCCTTCCCAGGGTGCAAACAGTACGTACTTGTCCTCTGGGCCTCAGCTTGCATTAGGAGAGCCAGCTTGGTGTAGTGGTGAGAAGTGCTGTCTCGGTCTTGGAGAGCCAGGTTCGAGTCTGCGCTCCTCCACAGGCAGCCAGCTGGGTGACCTTGGGCCGGTCCCAGTTCTCTCAGAGGTGTTCTCTCAAGAGCTGTTCTCTCAGGGCTCTCTCAGCTCCCCCTGCCTCGCTGTGTCTGTTGTGGGGGAGGAAGGGAAAGGAGATTGTAGGCCGCTCTGAGACGCTGTCCTTGAAAAGGCAGCTTCTGGGAGAGCTTTCTCAGCCCCACCCGCCTCACAGGGTGTCTGTGGTGGGGGAGGAAGGGAAAGAAGATTGTAGGCTGCTCTGAGACTCTCTCCCTGAAAGGGCAACTTCTGGGAGAGCTCTCTCAGCCCCACCCACCTCACAGGGTGTCTCTTGTGGGGGAGGAAGGGAAAGGAGATTGTAGGCCTCTCTGAGACTCTGTCCTTGAAAGGGCCTCTTCTGGGAGAGCTCTCTCAGCCCCACTCGCCTCATAGGGTGTCTGTTGTGGGGGAGGAAGGGAAAGGAGATTGTAGGCCGCACTGAGATGCTGTCCTTGAAAGGCAGCTTCTGGGAAAGCTCTCTCAGCCCCACCCGCCTCACAGTGTGTCTGTTGAGGGGGAGGAAGGGAAAGGAGATTGTAGGCCCCTTTGAGACGCTGTCCTTGAAAGGGCAGCTTCTGGGAGAGCTCTCTCAGCCCCACCCACCTCACAGGGTATCTGTTGTGGGGGAGGAAGTAAAAGGAGATTGTAGGCCACTTTGAGACTCTGTCCTTGAATGGGCAGCTTTTGACGGTATGGCCCGTCAGCAGACCATACTGGGCTAATAGGATCAACAATCTGTCAGGACAGAAGGCCTGTACCTGGATTCAGGATCAAACTCTTTCAATTCTTTTTGCACGATTCATGATTGTTAACATTGCTTGACTCTCAAAGGTAGGACCAGAACTAATGGTTTGAAATTAAATCAAAAGAGTTTCCGGCTCAACATGATGAAGAACTTCCTGACCATTATAGTGGTTCCTCAGTGGAGCAGGCTTCTTAGGGAGGTGGTGGGCTCTCCTTCCATGGAGGTTTCTAAACAGAGGCTAGATGGCCATCTGACAGCAATGCGGATCCTGTGAATTTAGGGGGAGGTGTTTGTGAGTTTCCTGCATTGTTCAAGGGGTTGGACTAGATGTCTGTGGAGGTCCCTTCCAACTCTATGTTTCAATGATTCTATGTTCTTATGAAGACCAAGTCCTATGAGGAAAGGTTGAAGGAGCTGGGCATGTTTAGCCTGGAGAGGAGGAGGCTGAGAGGTGATAGGATCACCATCTTCAAGTACTTGAAGGGCTGTCATCTAGACGATGGTGTGGAATTGTTTTCTGTGGCCCCAGAAGGCCGGACCGGAACTAATGGGTTGAAATTAAATCAAAAGAGTTTCCAGCTCAACATGAGGAAGAACTTCTTGACCGTTAGAGCGGTTCCTCAGTGGAACAGGCTTCCTCCTCGGGAGGTGGTGGGCTCTCCTTCCTTGGAGGTTTTTAAACAGAGGCTAGATGGCCACCTGACAGCAATGAAGATCGTGTGAATGTAGGGGAAAGGGGTTTGTAAGTTTCCTGCACTGTGCAGGGGGTTGGACTAGATGACCCTGGAGGTCCCGTCCAACTCTAGGATTCCATTTTCCTGCTTCCTCTTCCAGAGCCCAGCAACAGGAAGATGGTGTCCCACGAAGCCATGCTGGGAGGCAAACTGGCCACCAAAATCAGCTTCTCGCTCAACCGATCCACCAGCTTGCAGGCGGAGGACCTGACAGGTGCGTCCCTCTTTCTGTAGCCCTTTGGGGTGACTCCGGTGAGTTTTGTGTCACAGGAGGGGTTTTCATTCATTCCTCCTTGTCCATCCTTTCTGCTGGGGGGTACAGAGCAGTGGTTAAAAATATAAGAGCAATAAGGGAAGCCATGTTGGATCAGGCCAATGTCCCATCCAGTCCAACACTCTGTGTCACACAGTGGCCAAAAAACCCAGGCGCCATCAGGAGGTCCATCAGTGGGTCCAGAACTCCAGAAGCCCTCCCAATCTTGCACCCCCCCCCAAGGACCAAGAATGCTGAGTATCTTTCTCACAGACATAAAAGCATAAGAGAAGCCATGTTGGATCAGGCCAATGTCCCATCCAGTCCAACACTCTGTGTCACACAGTGGCTAAAACCCAGGTGCCATTAGGAGATCCACCAGCGGGTCCAGAACTCCAGAAGCCCTCCCAATCTTGCCCCCCGCAAGGACCAAGAATGCTGAGTATCTTTCTCACAGACATAAAAGCATAAGAGAAGCCATGTTGGATCATGCCAGTGGCCCATCCAGTCCAACTTTCTGTGTCACACAGTGGCCAAAAACCCCAGGTGCCATCAGGAGGTCCACCATTGGGGCCACGACACTAGAAGCCCTCCCACTGTGCCCCGCCCCCCCAAGCACCAAGAATACAGAGCATCACTGCCCCAGACATAAGAACATATGAGAAGCCATGTTGGATCAGGCCAAAGGCCCCTCCAGTCCAACACTCTGTGTCACACAGTGGCCAAAAACCCCAGGTGCCATCAGGAGACCCACCAGTGGGGCCAGAGCACCAGAAGCCCTCCCACTGTGCCCCTCCCAAGCACCAAGAATACAGAGCATCGCTGTCCCGGACAGTGTGCCATCTACACCTTGTGGCTAAGGGCCATTCGTGGACCTCTTCTCCACAACGGGGCCGTGGCTCAGTGGAAGCGCATCCGCTTGGCACGCAGAAGGTTCCAGGTTCAATCCTCGACTCCTCCAGTAAAGGGTAGGAGGGGATGTGAAAGACGTCTGCTTGGGACCCCGGTGACCCACTGCCAGTTTGAGTAGACTGTACGGACCTTGATGGGCTAAGGGTCTGGTTCAGTAGGAGGCAGCTTCAGGTGTTCATATGTTCCAAAAAGGAACTCAGACTAAAAACACTCCCAGCCAGTTTGGTGTAGTGGTTGAGTGCGCGGACTCTTATCTGGGAGAACTGGGTTTGATTCCCCAGTCCTCCACTTGCACCTGCTGGAATGGCCTTGGGTCAGCCATAGCTCTGGCAGAGGTTGTCCTTGAAAGGGCAGCTGCTGTGAGAGCCCTCTCAGCCCCACCTGCCTCACAGGGTGTCTGTTGTGGGGGAGGAAGGAGCCATGTTGGATCAGGCTAATGGCCCATCCAGTCCAACACTCTGTGTCACACAGTACCCAAAAATCCCGGGTGCCATCTGGAGGTCCATCAGTGGGGGCAGAAGCCCTCCCACTGTTGCCCCCCCAAGCACCAAGAATACAGAGCATCACTCCCCCAGACAGAGGGTTCCAACAATACACAGTGGCTAATAGCCGCTGATGGACCTCTGCTCCAGATGTTTATCCAATCCCCTCTTGAAGCTGTATATGCTTGTAGCCCCCGCCACCTCCTGTTTGAACTATGCCTCTGCAGTTAGAAGTTCGGTATCCATAACCGAAGGAGCCCCGTGGCACGGAGTGGTAAAGCTGAAGTCCAAGCTCTGCTCACGACCTAAGCTTGATGTTGGTGGAAGCTGGGTTCAGGTAGCCTTCCATCCTTCTGAGGTTGGTAAAATGAGTACCCAACTTGCTGGGCGGAAAGCGTAGATGACTGGGGAAGGCAATGGCAAAAAAAGAGTAAAGGTAGTCCCCTGTGCAAGCACCAGTCATTTCCAATGCTGGGGTGACGTTGCTTTCACAACGTTTTTACGGCAGACTTTTTACAGGGTAGTTTGCCATTGCCTTCCCCAGTCTTTTACACTTTCCCCCCAGCAAGCTGGGGACTCCTTTGACCGACCTCGGAAGGATGGAAGGCTGAGTCAACCTCAAGCCGGCTACCTGAACCAGCTTTTGCTGGGATTGAACTCAGGTCGTGAGCAGAGAGTTCAGATCACAGTGCTGCAGTACTGCAGCTTTACCACTCTGCGCCACAGAGCTGCTTTATGAAAAAAAAAACCCACATAAAACACAGTGAGAAAATGGACTTAAGCCAGGTCTGGCCCAACGATGGTTCGGGAGCCACATGTGGCTCTTTCACACATATTGTGTGGCTCTTGAAACCCTCACTACCCCATTGCCCAGCTCAGAGAAAGCATTTCTCTCTTTAAATCATTTGGATGCATTTGAAGTTAAAGTTGCTTTTCTTGCCACCTCTACCCCCCAAAAAGAAACCCTGTTTTCCTTCCATCCTTCTGTCCTTCCTTCCTTCCTACTCTCAAACATCTGACATTTATTGTATGTGGCTCTTGCATTAAGCAAGTTTCGTCACCCCTGACTTAAATGAACGTTTGAAGGGGCAGGGAAACGGCTGTGCTGGTTATCTGGAAACGGGCTGTGATTCAACCCTTCCAATCCTTTTTGGTAGATATTCGTGTAAGATAACTCACTGAAAATGTCAAGACAGTGTGCATTTTCAATAAAAAAGGCCAACACCATGCTGGGAATTATTAGGAAGGGAATTGAAAACAAATCAGCCAGTATCATAATGCCCCTGTATAAATCGATGGTGCGGCCTCAATTGGAGTGCTGTGTACCAAGCAGATGCTCTACCACTGAGCCACCGTACTTCCATCTCCATCACTTACAGCCTGGACCCTTTTAAGTTGGAGATGCCGGGGATTGAACCTGGGACCTTCTGATTATCAACCGGATGCTCTACCACTGAGCCACCGTCCTTCCATCTCCATCACTTACTGCCTGGACCCTTTTGAGTTGGAGATGCTGGGGATTGAACCTGGGACCTCCTGCTTACCAAGCAGATGCTCTACCACTGAGCCACCGTCCCTCCATCTCCATCACTTACTGCCTGGACCCTTTTGAATTGGAGATGCCAGGGATTGAACCTGGGACCTTCTGCTTACCAAGCAGATGCTCTACCACTGAGCCACCGTCCCTCCATCTCCATCACTTACTGCCTGGACCCTTTTGAATTGGAGATGCCAGGGATTGAACCTGGGACCTTCTGCTTACCAAGCAGATGCTCTACCACTGAGCCACCGTCCCTCCATCTCCATCACTTACTGCCTGGACCCTTTTGAGTTGGAGATGCCAGGGATTGAACCTGGGACCTTCTGCTTACCAAGCAGATGCTCTACCACTGAGCCACCGTCCCTCCATCTCCATCACTTACTGCCTGGACCCTTTTGAGTTGGAGATGCTGGGGATTGAACCTGGGACCTCCTGCTTACCAAGCAGATGCTCTACCACTGAGCCACCGTCCCTCCATCTCCATCACTTACTGCCTGGACCCTTTTGAGTTGGAGATGCCAGGGATTGAACCTGGGACCTTCTGCTTACCAAGCAGATGCTCTACCACTGAGCCACCGTCCCTCCATCTCCATCACTTACTGCCTGGACCCTTTTGAGTTGGAGATGCCAGGGATTGAACCTGGGACCTTCTGCTTACCAAGCAGATGCTCTACCACTGAGCCACCGTCCCTCCATCTCCATCACTTACTGCCTGGACCCTTTAGAGTTGGAGATGCCGGGGATTGAACCTGGGACCTCCTGCTTCCCAAGCAGGTGCTCTACCACTGAGCCACCGTCCCTCCATCTCCATCACCTACTGCCTGGACCCTTTTGAGTTGGAG